>NC_092760.1:70710212-71013243 GCF_047496795.1 Chiloscyllium punctatum
CTTGTTTCAAGACTCCCAGACCTAGCAATAGGGTATTACTGGTGGTTGCAATCCTCGTCACTACTACTACTGAAGCTACTGGGACGACAGAGATTTCTGAGGCTAGATGTACAGCCAAGTGAAGGGTAGACATTTCTTCTCCAGCTAGTTAATGCCTCTTGGAAGGTTAAATGGACATTGGGGTCCTGCCAATGAGAAATCATTCCCTCTGAATCTTTACATGGTGTGTGTAGAACAACAACTACCTCTGCTTTCTTGTTTTGCTGGATATAGGTACAATACTTTATCTTGGATCTGCTTTGAGTCAAATGTTTATTTTGGAGACCTGGATTTTTCATTTGAAGGTGTCCCTTGTGACTGGGAAGTTTCCCCTAAAGGACGTTGAAGGGATAATGATGCCCATACTTTGGATTTATTCATTAGAGAAGGAAGATGAGGGAGAATCCAAGCAGTATTGCAGGAGTTATACTCTGTGATGGTAGGAAAGATCACTCTGATGGTCCACAGATTCTATCACACATCTTCGATAATCCTTTGCTGTGCTTTTATGTCTTTTGGAGTAGTGTTCCCTTCATTGGCATGGCCTTTGACATCTGAACCCAGAATGGCTTTTATTAAGTAAGGGCCATTAGCAGACATATGGAGTTAGGAATGGCAGAGCAGGCTCAAGGGGCTGAATGACCTACTCCTAGAGTTTGATATCTCACAGACTCAACTCAACTAGGTTTGGCTCCAACTTCCTCTAAATCATCTTGTGGCCACCACTTCCAGCCAAACTATCTGGTCAGCTTTGATCATTAGATACCATCCACCATCTATGCATCTCGACCCTCTCAGGCCCACTCTCCTACAATATAAGGACTTACTTGCCTCATCCTTCTACTATCCCTGTAGTTGGACCCAACCAGAAATTGTGCATGAATCCTGCATGAGAAAGCAATGTTTGTTATTGCCAGTGATATACAGCATAGCTTAAGCTGTGTAAGCCAAGTTGCATTGATCGAACTGAATGAATCTTATCCTAAGTGTTGCTCCACATTCTTATCCTACAGTGGAATAAAGCACCTGAGTGATTCAAACCAAGCTTCACCTCACCTAGTTGAACTCAGTTTGCTGACAGACACTTTGAAGAACTGCACATGAGAACATAAGAAAGGAGATCTGATTCATTGTTGCCATTAACATAGGGCAGCTTGAGTTAACTCCCACAAAAGTAAGATACTGATTACTTATCACTAGTGACTGAGGTTGAAAAGGTTGAAAGAGCAGAGCTGAATTCAGAATGAGTTTAGTGGTTTACTTTCTGAAGTGAATAGACTTTTAATTATGTTTATGATGCTATGAATATTACTTTTACTTGTGAATACATTGAATAGTGTTGAGAAATAAAGTGGTGTCTGAAGAAATGATTCAAGTAATTTGATTGCGAATCTTGCCAGTTCAACAATTATTATCTTGAAAGCATTTTTTGAAAGTTTGAGCCCTTTCCTGGTGATTTGGTAACCATTTATTGATTTGTGTTTTCATTTATTCACATGTAGCAATTGGACATTTGATTGAAATGGCTGATTATTTGAGCAAATGAAGTATTCCCAACAATACAACAGTGATTACAAATCAAAAGTATTTCATTGGCTGTAAAGCACTTTAGGACTCCTGAGTTGTGAAAGTTACTTTATAAATGATTTCATTCTTCTAAGTCCTTATGGTGTGATGTCCTTGAAACCATGTTATCAACTGTGATAGCTTTGAAAATGTGTGACTGTCCAGATGCAACCAAGTTGGAGATTTTCATGACAGTAGCAGGTAGCTCGTGTTTGGCCAACAGTGGTTTATTTGGACAAACTTATGTGGAGCATTTAGTTTACTTCATTGAGGTCTTTATGAGGTTGTAATTCTTTCTGTGATCTCTTGCATCAATGTTTGCATATTTATTTGGACAAGATAAAGACGGTAAAGTTTCTGTTACCATAATGGCTCTGACTGAATGTAGTTTTAAAGGGTTGTGGGAACAACTGGATTTTTTCAAAGTAGGTTTTTGATTTGTGTTACTTTCCTCAGCATTTCAACACTTGCCATTGGCCCTGTTCACCATTACAGAGACTACTTTCATTTTCAGGTTAATTAATAATTGTTTTTAAATTTCCCCAACTGTCATGGTGGGTTTTGAACCCTTGTTATAGTGGGCCTCTGCATTAACTAGTGCTGGGGAATTGATGGGGAATACAGGGCTTAGCAAGAGGGAAAACTGAAGCAAATCTGTATTATTAGGGAATTGATGTTGGAGGAATTGACAGAATTGAAGGTTGATAAATCCCCAGGGCCTGATAATCTATATCCCAGAGTACTTCAGGAAGTAGCCCTAGAAATATTGGATGCATTAGTGGATATTTTGCAAGAATCTTCAGATTCTGGAACATTTTCTACAGATTGGATTGTCCAGTCTCCACTATTGAAAAAGGAACATAGAGAGAAAACAGAGAACAATAGATTACTGAATCTGATATCAACAGTGGGGAAGATACTAGAGACCATTATCAAGGATTTGATAGCGGAGCATGAGGAAAACACTGGCAGAATCCAACATGGTTAACATGGATTTACAAAAGGGAAATTAGAGTTGGTCAGGGGAGCCACTGGATGTGGCTTATTTGGACTTTCACAAGGTTTTCAACAAGATCTCACATATGAGATTAATACGTAAAAATAAAGTGCATAGGCTTAGGGTAGTGAAGTGAGGTGGGTGGAAAATTGGTTCGGCGATAGGAAACAAAGAACATGAGAAAATGGGTCTTTTTCTGAACAGCATGCTGTGATGAGTGTAGTGCTGCAGGGATCAGTATTAGGACCCGAACTATTTGTAATATATGCTAATGATTTAGATGATGGAGCTAAACGTAATTGTCATGATTGTAACAAAGTCAGCCAACTAGACCTCATAGAATATGGATTCCCTGATTGGGGCTGTAAATCTTATCCAATCAGGGAGCCCTGGCTGACAGATTAAAAGGGGAGTGTCCCATGCTCCTGATCTTCGGGCACCCGGTACGGAGGAGGGAGGGCAGGTCCGAAGACCTCCTCGTGGGTCTACTCCTGGGCCTGATCAAACTGGCCATCAACAGGTCCAGGCAGCGGGCCGTGGAGGGGGTCGTTAGGGCCGACTGCCTGCCCCTCTTCCGTGGTTACGTTAGAGCCCGGGTGTCCTTGGAGAAGGAGCACGCGGTGTCCACCAACACCCTGGAGTTGTTCAGGGAGAGGTGGGCACCGCAGGGAGTGGAGTGTATCATTTCTCCCTCCAACTCTATTTTGATTTAGTCCCTACCCTCCCCTTCACTGTTTTGATCACACAGCATTGCCCTTTGATGTGAAGGGCAGTGCTTGTCACTGGCCACTCGGGTGTTTTCCTATCTTCCTGGTGGCGGAAATTGAATAAAGATTCGTGCACCTTGTGTCTCTCACTGTGTCTCACACCTGCACACACACACCATGGGTGCTGGGGAAAAAATAAGCACTACCGCAGTTAGGCTGTAGTGTGGGGTTAAAAAAAAAGAAGAAAAAAAAGGGAGCGTCAGGGATACTGACACTCTGATAGCTGACTCTGAAAAGGCAGTACTAGAATCAAGGACTGTTCATGTATAAATAAAGGGTGACACGGTGATAGGATACCAGCCTCTGTGGATTTATATTAGTAATAACACAAAATTTGCAGACGACACAAAGCTGGTTGGAAGGGTGAGCTGTGACAAGGATGCAGAATAGTTGCAGTGTGATTTGCATAGGCCAAATACGTGGGCAAAACTGTGGAAGATGCAGCATAATTTGGGTACATGTAAAGTTATCCATTTTGGTAACAAAATAGGAAGGCTAATTAATATTTGAATGACTGTAAATTGAGAGAGGGAAATGTCCAATGAGACTTGGGTGTCCTTGTGCACCAGTCACTGAAAGTAAGTGTCCAGGTGCAGCAGGCAGTAAAGAGGCAAACATCATGAGAAGATTCAAGAATAGGAGAAAGGATTTCTTGCTGCAAATGTGCAAGGCATTGGCGAGGCCACATCTGGAATGTTGTATGCAGTTTTGGTCTCCTTAACTAAGGAAGGAAGTTCTTGCCATAGAGAGAGTGTAGGGAAGGTTTACCAAATTTATGAACCATAGAATCCCTACAGTGTGAAAACAGGCCCTTCAGCCCAACAAGTCCACACCAACCCTCCAAAAGTATCCCACCCAAAACCATTCCCCATTACTCTACATTTTCCCCTGACTACTGCACATCCCTGAACACTATGGACAACTTAGCATGGCTGATTCACCTAACCTGCACATCTTTGGATTGTGGGAAGAAACCAGAGCACCCAGAGGAAACCCACACAGATACGGGGAGAATGTGAAAACTCCACACAGTCGCCCAAGGTTGGAATCAAACCTGGGTCCCTAGTGCTGTGAGGCAGCAGTGCTAACCACTGAGCCACCATGTCAGCAGTACTGTCATATGAGGACGGATTGAGTCAATTAAGAACGTATTCACTGGTGTTTGGAAGAATGAGGGGAAAATCTCACAGAAGCCTATAAAATTGTGACAGGACTAGAGAGGTTAGATGCGGGAATGTTGTTCCCGATGGCGGGGTTTTGCAGAACCAGCTGTAGTTTAAGGATAATGGGTAAACCTTTCAGGACTGAGATGAAGAGAAATTTCTTCATCTAGAGAGTGGTGAGCCAGTGAAATTCATACCACAGGAAGTGGTTGAGGTCAGTATATTCTGTGTTTTTAAGAAGGAGGCAGAAATAACTTGTGGATCAATGGATATGGAGAGAGTGTGGGATTAGGGTATTGAGCTCGAGGATCATCCATTGATCAGATTGAACAGTGGAGCAGGCTCAGATAGTCCAATGGCCTTTTCCTGTTCCTATCTTGCATGTTTATATGACAATATCACAATACGACCATGTCCCTTTGGGAGACAATGAAAGATATACCTCCCCAGTGTAGCCAGCTAGGTCAGGAGTGCATGATGTGGACTCGCAGAGTTCACCCTCATCCTGGGTCAACAAGCATTGCTGGGAGCATATGGAATCATGTCCTGCCTTATAATTGTAAATGGCTCCAGAGTTAGCCTGGCTCTGCACAACTCTGGCCTATGGTTATTTTTTTGTATGATAAATGCACTCATTGTGGAACAGTTTCACATGTTAGATTAGATTTTAGATTAGATTAGATTATATATCCCTAACAGCTTGAATTTATATAGTGCCTTTATCATAGAAAATGTCCTAAGGCGATTCAGAGGAACACTATTGAAGTGTATTTGCCACTGAGCTCAATAAGGTAAGTACAGGAGATGTAATCAAATGCAAACTAAATGCCATCATTTTGGCCTCAGATTTTCAGTCTAAGTACTGTCAGTGCACAGCACTATCCTTTTTGCTTTCTTGCTGGTTTCAGTTTCTCATACATAATCTAAATACCAATTTTCTCAGCAGTTAGGCTGGTCTGTTCTAAATACTGCAACAACATGTGGCTGATCAAGAGATTCTGTTAAACGTGTGTATCAAATTTAGATTCAGGTGGTCTTTGAAGGCCATTTAATCAGCAGCCTCTAATGAAAGGGATTTATAACAGTTAATGGAAATTAGTTATCTTTGTGTAAAAGCGTGAAACTTTCATGTGGGTGTGTAAAATGTCTTTTACTAGTGTTGCGTTAAGGTTGGATATGCGATATTGCTGCAGAAGCTTTTAACAGCTGATTCTTCAATTATCAAGTGTTTACTCTGTTCCACACAAAGTGATATTTTTCTGTGATACTTAGTGAAAAAGTACATGAATTATCCATACTTGTTAGACTGACAAAAGAAAATTAGTCTACAATCAGAAACTCGTTGCAGTAATCATTACACACCTATTTCATACAGCAGGATGCACAACCAGAGGAACACAACATGTGCACATGAGCCACGCAGAAAATATAATTATAGCTGGTGCTCTTCAAATCCCTGAGGTCCCCATGGGTGAATATGCCATATGGTGCAGCTACATGAAATACAGATTGGAACATTTCAAGGTTGAGCCTGGATCTGTGTTGAGATTATACCTGAAATCAACTCCAAAAGTGGAGCATATCATCCCATCATGGACATGACCTCTATTATAGTCAACAAGATTGCCTGACCTTCAAATGGGAGATTTGGGCCAAGTGCTTCACTGCATAAACTCCAGGATTTCTGCAGGAGGTGCGACCTGTTTTATTGCTCTGTCTCTTGCTGTTTTAGCTGGCCTGTACTCAAAATAACTCATGCAAGTAAACTGGCAATTGTTTTTCTACGAAATTGAAGCCTGTGTGTAACTGTGTGTACAAGCTGCCAGCAATCGCATTCTTGCGCAAATGTGTCAAACTGAAGACTGCTGTTTCAAGTGGCAAATTGCTGAGAATACCAACTCTCTGAAAAATCTGCCGATAAGAAATATCATTGTTATTTGCAATTGCAAAAAAGAAATCAATTGTACTTGTGAATTGTAAAATATGAACCACACTCCACAACCCTGCATTACCAAACTGTAGTGCAGGGGATTGTGAATGGATCCATCCAGTTTTTGTGCCTGACTGTTGATGACAACTTGATGTCATGTATTGATCCATTCTGCTATTCCACTTGTTATATCTGACATTGGAGAGTAAGCTGTGAGGAAGTTGTTCTGGTGCAACTGTTTTCATCAATTCATTTGTGCTGATCTCGTCAACACGTTGGGCTGAATCTTACCAGAAATCAGCACACGTCATTTCTCATGGAAGGTTACTTGCAGTGAGGCCTAGCAGGATTTCTCACACAATCTTCTCAGATTCAGTTCATTACATATGGCTGCTATGGCACTCTGCACACATCCTCCCACTCACATGGGCAGAATTACCCACCACTGCCAGGACTTCCCAGGATCCTTGGCTCCAATGCATTTTTAAAAGCAGTTGTGCACTCGGCCAAGAGCTGGCAGTCCAGAGCTGCTGTGCCCAGTCTGTTTTATTCGCCAAGTCATGGGGAAAATTGGTGCTCCCCCCTTTCTGGACAATGACCTGGAAGTCCTGGTGGGTGAAGTAGAGCAGAAGCAGGATGTCCTCTTCCCTGAGAACCAGTAGAGATGGTTAAGTTCTAGATCCTGCCAGCCTGGTTGAAGGTTGCCATTTGGGTGTGTGATATTCATGGACCAAAGAAACCAGCAGTGCTGCAAGAAGGTCAGTAATTCTCTACCTACTGCTGGGGTAAATGCCACCAGTGTCCCTCTGCTCCCTTGCACTCACTCAGTCTCTGCTACTGCAAACACCTCTCACCAAATCTCATGGTCTATCTCTCTCTCATTATTGCATGCAACATCTTCCCTCACTTGCTTTCACCCTCCAAGCCTGCATGATGACTCAGCCCACCTTGCCTCTGTACTGCCTATTTACTCACTCAGCACACAGCACACTTGCCCCCACCTTGGCCCAGCATGAACATCTGTGCCAACCATTTTCCCTGTATTCAATCCCTCCCTTGGTCTCCTTCCAGGAGAAAATGGCCAAGAACCATGAGGAGAGAGCCAGGACAGGTGGTGTGGTGCTGAACATTTAGCTCCTACAAGGAGAGGAGAGCCACTGGCCAGTGAGAACCATGACCACACATTGAATCCAAAATATCCATGTACCAGCAACCAAGTAAGGAGCATTGTCCAATGCTGTGCTGCTCTCTCATTACCCCCATAGTGAATGCGTTCTTAACCATCCAGACATCTACTCCACATTCTTGACACCATTTCTGTTTCCTTCCCCAGCTAGCACTAACGCCACCAGCACAGTATCACCATGTGAGGCCCCCATCACCTCTGAGGAACAAGCTACTGATCGCTAACAAAGATGCCCCTGCATTCACCAGCTCAGATACTGAGTGCTAGTCCAGTTAGAATGGAGGGCAGGTGAGCACAATACTGCCACCATCTACACAGCTTCCCAAGGAAAAGGATACCCTGGATTACCATAACTCAAAGCTCTGAAGAGGACCAGGCACCTGCTCAGCTGCACGCAGGGCACGATCCTATTGAACATAGGATTGGATTGAACGATCCTCTTGAACAAGGGCAGTAGGTAGATCTGTAAGAGGACGCTGGGAAAATTTATGCAAACCACCACTGTTGCCACAATACTGTGTCAGGCATTGTGGGTGAATGGCTGCCTCCATGGACAGGTTTGTGGTTGCCAGGGACAGCTAGGTTCCACCACTCCCAGTGTCAGCAGGATCCACCCAGGCACCTGTACTCCAACGCTTCAGCTGTTGGAGCTCAGCATGAACAGCAAGGTAACAGGGCACAAGGAATTCTGAGCTCACTGCAGGAGCTCCTTTCTCTCCAGGAGACAGGATGGTGTCAGTAGGCATCCAGTCGAAGGAGAAGCCATGTACAAGTCCCTAGAGCTTCCCTTTCTGAACACTGCAGAGCTGGCTGGCTCTTCCACCCCCACCTGGCCCCCACAACCCTATGAGAGGTCAATCGAGGAGGCTGTCTCTGCCTCTGTCTAGGACATGGCCAGTATGGCAAGGTCCTCTACACATACACCTGCAGGGATCGTCTCACAACCCCGAAGGCCAACGGGTTCCACTAGAGGGCAGGATCTCTCCATCCCAGCTGCAGACCTTGGCGCTTAGTGCACCAAGACATAGTGAGAGGGAAAGAAAGATTGTAATTCTGTAAGATTTAAGTAACTTATGGATAACAATAAGAGATGACCTCAGGTGCAAGTACCAAACTAGGGAAGGCTAGCTACCATAATATTAGGCAGGAACTGGAGAATATAGATTGAAGGCAGCTGTTTGAGGGTGAATCCACATCGGGCACATGGAAGTCCTTTAAAGGCCAGTTGATTAGAGTTTAGGACCTGTGAAAATTTTCCTGTGAAAATGAAGGATAGGCATGGCGAGATTCAGGTAAGTTGGATGACAAGAGAAATTGAGAACTTCTTCCAAAAGAAAAAGGAGGCATGCGTAAGGTTTAAGAAACTGAAGACAAAGAATTCAAAGCGAGCAGGAAAGAACTCAAACAAGGAATGAGGAGGGCTAAAACGGCCCATGAAATGTCTTTGGCAAACAGGATTAAGGAAAATCCCAAGGCATTTTATACATATATTAGAAGCAAGTGGGTAACTACGGAAAGGGTAGATCCATTCAATGATAGAGGAGGAAATTAATGGGTGGAGCTAAAAAAGCGGGTGAGGTACTGAATGAATATTTTGTATTGGTATTCACAAAGGAGAAGGACATGTGGTTGGTGAATCTCAGGAGGGCATGTCAATACAAAAAAGAAGGAAGTGTTGGGCAATGCATTAAGGTGGAGACGTCCCCAAGACCTGATTGGATCTATCCCAGAATGCTGAGGGAGGCAGATGAGGAAATTGTTGGGACTTTGTATGAAATATTTATATCCTCCTTTGTCACAGAAGAGGTCCCAGAGGACTAGAGAGCAGCCATCATTAGGAATTCTTAGGGATAAGATTTACTCACATGTAACAAAATATGAACTTATTAGCAATAAGCAGCATTGCTTTCTGGAGGGAAGGTTGTACCCCACACTCTTGAGCCTTTTGAGAAACTGGTAAAGATGATTGACGAGGGCAGGGCAGTAGATATTGTTAATATGGACTTTAGCAAGGCCTTTGACAAGGCCCCTCATGGGTGATACAAGAGGTGAAATTACAGGGGACCCATGATAAGCTGGTTAAGGTGGATACAGAATTGATTTAGTCATAGAAGATAGAAAGTGCCAGTGTAAAGGTCTTTTTTCTGATTGGAGATCTGTGATTGGTGTTCAGTGGGAATCAGTGCTAGGACCCCTGTAGTTTGTAATATATATAAATGATTTGGGAGACAATGCAGTTGGTCTGATTAGTAAGTTTGTGCATGACACAAATATGGGGGACTGGGGGGAGTGGGGGGGGGGGGGTGGTTGCAGATAGTGAGGAGGATTGCCAGCAGGATACAGATAGGCTGGAGACTTTGAGCGGAGAGATGGAGATGGAGTTTAATCTGGACAAATGTGAGGTTACAGATTTTGGAAGATCTAATGCAGGAGGGAAGGATATACTAAATGGCAGAACCCTTAGTAGCATCAACAGAGGAATCTAAGTATACAGGTCCATAGTTCCCTGACTGTGCCAACATAAGTGAATAAGGTCTTCAAGAAGGCACATGGCATATTTGCCTTCATTGGTCAGGCATAGCTTATAAAATTGGCAAGTCATATTGCAGCTGTACAGAACTTTAGATAGGCAACACTTGGAATAATGCATGCAGTTCAGGTCACCACAGTTCAAGAAGGATTTGGAGGCTTTGGAGGCTTTGGAGAGGATACAGAACCAGGATATTGCCTGGTTTGGAGGATATTAGTTATGAGGAGAAATTGGACAAATCAGGTTTGTTTTTGCTAAATCATTGAAGGGTGAGAGACAACCTGATGAAAGTACTGGATTAGTGGTGCTGGAAGAGCACAGCAGTTCAGGCAGCATCCAACAAGCAGCGAAATCAACGTTTCGGGCAAAAGCCCTTCCTGATGAAGGGCTTTTGCCCGAAACGTCGATTTCGCTGCTCGTTGGATGCTGCCTGAACTGCTGTGCTCTTCCAGCACCACTAATCCAGTATTTGATTTTCAGCATCTGCAGTCATTGTTTTTACCAACCTGATGAAAGTGTATGGAATTATGAATTGCATGGATAGAATGGATATTTGGAGTCTTTATTCCAGGGTAGAAATATCAATTATTAGGGGACACAGTTTTGAGATTAGAGGAGGTAAGTTTAAAGGAGATGTGAGAGGCAAGTTTTTTTCACAGCAGGTGGTAAGTATCTGGAACGTGCTGCTAGGGGAGAGGGTAGAGGTGGTCTCTCAAAAACTCCCCTTCAAACAAATTACTTAAACTGCCCACTCTGGGTGTTGCTGCAGCCATTTTCAGCTTCAGTGCACACATTATCTGCAGCACAATGGAAGGAAACAGCAATTGCACTTCACATAGTAGATCTTAGGCCCAATCATTTGAAGCACAAAATGTACCAATTCCCTTGTTGGTAGCTGTCCCTGTTAACCCCATCAGCTTTGATGGATTCCCGTGTTCTTACATAATCTTGTTTTTAAGTTCATTCATTCATTGGATGTGGGCATCATTGGCTTGGCCAGCATTTATCACCCATCCCTCGATTCGACCACATTGCTGTGGGTTCTGAATCACATGTAGACCAGGCCAGGTAAGGATGGCAAATTTCCTTCCCTAAAGGATAGTGGTGAACCAGTTGTGTTGTTAAGTCAACAGTGGTTATGTGGTCATTATTAAACTAGCTATTTAATTTCTACTGTATTCGAATTTTGCCATCTGTCACTGTGGGTATTACCACCCTGGGGTCTTGGATTGCCAGCATTGCACCATACCATAATGTCCCTGTCTAACTGCATCTCTACAATTTACCACCATCCCAGTCTCAGGCCTATCGCATCAACATGCCAGATATAGCTGGCTACTGTGTCCCCATCCAAGCCACGGTATTGGAGAATGTTGATACCTCCTTTTCCAGATCACCCCTTTCCCTTGCATGTTCTAGTGTCCCTTTATATTCTCCCTTTATATAAAATTGTTATTCCCCCATTGTAACCAGTATACTGCTTCCAATCTCCACAATTAAATTCCCCAGCTTTCCTCCCACAGCAGAGGATGAATCTCCATTGGCCTTTACTGGGTGGACTCGCAGGACTGACCTTTGCCTACTCCCTTGACTGACGTGGACGGATAACCCCACCTGTGTCTGACTAGAGCCCTGACCAATCTCTTTGCAGCAATCTGACTGATTTCTTGTTACTCCCTACTCTAGTTGTACTGGACCCTCAGGGCTGACTGTGACCCACTCCCCAGACGACAGAGATCCAGACCTCTTGATCCTGAATGCCTTAAGAGGCCGACAGATACTGGAGGCTGTCTTTGACCTCCTGTTGCAGTGTGTCACTGTGTCTGTAGGAACCCCATTAAATCAAGAATCAGCCTACAATTAGCCTGCAGGCCTGACCTGAAAAGCTTGTTTGGTCTGTTCTTTCCCTTTTACTACAAACTGTTTCCCAAAGTTCACGAGTTATTTTCAGCTCACAATTCCCAGTTCACAGCTCCAGCCAAAATTGATAAAAACACTAAAAAAATGAAAATTCAGTAAGAACTCTATCAATATATAAATGAATTGGAAACAAAGTTAGTGGGAAAGTGTAGGAGTGTGGGGCTTATTGGGGGATCGCTCCTTAAAATAGCTGGGACAGGTACAACAACCACATTCTGTTCTGTTTGTTTCAAAGCAGATTTTGCCACATTTCAGAGTTCGCAATGTTGAATTGTGGCTATTTCTAAATCTTTTTTTTATTCTTTCATGGGAGAAGGGTGTTGCTGGCAAGGCAGCATTGTTGCCCATCCCTAATTACCCTTGAAACTGAGCTGCTTGCTGGCAAATTGCTAAGCTACATGGCCATATTTCTAAAGGTCCATGCATGGTGATCTGCGTGCTGATGCTATTCTCAGTATTGATTTCCAGTTCCAGACATCACTGCTATGCAGAGATGTCAGAGGTCTGCACAGAAGAAGAAACATTGAGGGAACTTGCATGTTTAAAAAGGCAGGTAAAAGTCACCCACATTTCTTGGGTCTGGAGTCACATGAGTGAGACAGAATGGCAGATTTCCTTTATTAAAGGAGATTAGTGAACCAACTGGGCCTTCAGGAGTGGCTTCATGATCATTATGAATGAGTCTACATTTTATTTCCAGATTTATTAACTGAATTCTGCTCTGCTGAGATATAAAACCCATTTCCCAGAGCATTAATCTGGGCCTATGGATTTTTAGCCCAGTGATATTATCATTATACCACCAAAGGAAGGTCCATTTAGCTCAGTTGGGTGGACGGCTGGTTTGTGATGCTAATAATGTGGGTTCAATTCCTGCACCAGCTGAGGTTACTATGAAGGATTCTCCTTCCCACCAGTTGCCTTCCCTCTAAGGAGAGAGCAGCCCTATGGTCTGGTAAGACTATAGCAACTTTACTCTGGGGACTCATTAGATCTGTTTACTGGATGGCTAGTTTGCAACACTGAGAGATGCTAACAGTGTTCAATTTCTACTTTGGCTGAGGTTACAATAAAGGCCTGTTCTTCTCAATTGCTCTCTTCTCCTGAGATGTGGTGGCCCTCAGGGTAAACCACCATCAGTTAGCTCTCTCTTTAATGAGAGAACAGTCCTTTACACCAGCATTTTCCCATAAAGTACACACATGTAATCTCAATTGCTAGGTTTGTTAATGTTCTGAATAGCTTACATTTCAGATATAGGTTTCTCGCTGAGCTGAGTGAGCAAGCCTACATCCAGAACCTCAACCTGAGCTACAAATCTTCTCAAAACTCACTATCATACATTTCTTCAAGACGCCCTGTAAATGTGCCGATATCTCACACTTTTTAAATTCCTGGCATAACTGCATTGCTTGAAAACTGCAAAACTATTGTCATGAGTCCAGCACAGTGCTGCTATGTGATTCACAGGAGTATTAAGAGATAATTATTTTGCATTTGGCAAGTAATGTTATAAGGCAATTGAGAATGGTGCATGTCATAAAGCAATCTATCTCAAGAATTCATTACAATACTCAAAGATACTATTTGAAAGTCCTTCAGCAATTTTAGTTAATATATATATGAAACCTTGTGGTCTTATGGATTTGAAAACACTTCAATATCATTTATTCAGTGAAATTTCTAGGGACTCAGCTGCTAAAGGGTGAGGGAAGGGAATGCTCAAACCCCAAGCTTATTTTGGTGATGCACAGTTTGGTTCCACTGGACACTGAATGATCATTGTTGCTGACTGAAGTTCCTAGGGAACTAGTGGGATACTGAAAGGAGCCCTTACCAAAATCTGTGCAGGACTGCAACACCAAAAGACATGGGAACTGCATTAAAGGGACAGATGGACACTGGAGTCCTTAGTTCAGGCCTTCACCGAGTATGGCAAAATTAAAGGAGAGCTAACTGTTGCAGGGCATGTCATATCATCAGGGAATTCCTGCCGGTATCACAGGGGCTAATCCCATGGGTATTGAGGATGGTGAACTGGAAAGTTGCTCATGTTGTCCCCCTGTACAAGAAGGGTAGTAGGGATATTCCAGGTAACTACAGACCTGTGAGCCTGATGTTGATGGTGGGAAAGTTGCTGGAGAGGGTACTGAGGGATAGAATCTGTTTATATTTAGAAAAGAATGGGCTTATCAGTGATAGGCAACATGGTTTTGTGCAGGGGAGGTCGTGCCTTACCAACTTACTAGAGTTCTTTCAGGAAGTGACCAAGTTGATAGATGAAGGAAGAGCTGTTGATGTCATATACATGGACTTTAGTAAGGCTTATGATAAGGTGTGCAGGGTGTTCTAGCTAGGTGGATAAAGAACTGGTTGAGCAACAGGAGACAGAGAGTAGTAGTTGAAGGGAGTTCCTCAAAATGGAGAAAGGTGACCAGTAGTGTTCCACAAGGATCAGTGTTGGGGCCACTGTTGTTTGTAATATGCATAAATGATCTGGAAGAGGGCACTGTTGGTGTGATCAGCAAGTTTGCAAATGACACAAAGATTGGTGGAGTAGCAGAAAGCATAAGGGCATGTCAGAGAATACAGGAGGATATAGATAGTTTGGGGAGTTGGGCAGAAAAGTAGCAGATGGTTTTCAATCCAGAAAAATGTGATGTAATGCATTTAGGCAAGACTAATTCTAGAGCGAATTATACAATGGACGGAAGAGCCTTGGGAAAGGTTGATGGGCAAAGAGATCTGGGAGTGCAGATCCATTGTACCCTGAAGATTGCTACACAGGTGGGTAGAGTGGTCAAGAAGGCATATAATATGCTTGCCTTCATTAAACAGGGTATTGAGTATAAGAGCTGGCAAGTCATGTTAACATTGTACAAGACATCGGTTCGGTCGCATTTAGAATACTGTGTACTGTTCTGGTTGCCACATTACCAAAAGGATGTGGACACTTTGGAGAGGGTGTGGAGAAGGTTTACGAGAATGTTGTCTGGTATGGAAGGTGCTAGCTTTGAGGAGAGGTTGAGTAGGTTAGGTTTATTTTCACTAGAAAAAAGGAGATTGAGGGGACCTGATTGAGGTTTACAAAATCATGAACGGTATAGACAGGGTGGATAGAGACAAGCCTTTTCCCAGGGTGAAGGATTCAATAACAAGAGGTCACTCTTTCAAGGTGAGAGGTGGAAAGTTTAAGTGGGATACACGCGGCAAGTACTTCACACAGAGGGTGGTGGTTGTCTGGAACGCGTTGCCAGCAGAGGTGGTAGAGGCACGCATGGTAGATTCATTTAAGATGCGTCTGGACAGATACATGAGTAGGTGGGGAGCAGAGGGATACAGATGCTTAGGAATTGGACGACAGGTTTAGACAGTAGATTTGGATTGGCTCAGGCTTGAAGGGCTGTAAATTTTCTTTGTTCTTCTTTGTTCTTTGATCAGCAACTGAGCCCTTGCTGATATCTGAGGGAGCTGAGCTGTGACCACCGGCCAGTCCTCTGATGATTGGGGAAGGGATGGCCTGTCTGCTCAGATGGAGGGAAATTTTGATTAAAGTGGTGAATCGTCAATAGACCTCATTGTCGGACCATCATTTCTGACACCATCCTGCCCAACTTAGATAAAGCAATATCTGTGGCAGGGTATGGTGGTAGTGTCACAGGACTGGTAAGCTAGAAGCCCAAGCTCATGTTCTAGGGACTTGAGTCTGAATTTCAGATGGTAAAATTTGAATTAAATTAAATCTAGAATTAAAAGGTACCCTAATGGCAACTGTGTAAACACCACCAGTTGTTAAAAACACATCTGGTTCACCTAATGTCACTTAGGGAAGAAAATCAGCTATTTTCCTGGTCTGGCCTACACGTGATTCCAGACCATAACCAAGTGGTTGACTCTTAACTGTCCTCTGAAATAACCTAGAGAGTCAGTCAGTCCAAAAACAGTGGGGACTGGGAAACTGGCCTTGCCAGAGATGCCCATGTCCCAAATAAGAATGAGAATCTGCTTTTTAATTACATCATGAACTAATGGTTTTCCATAGCACAAAACAGCTGCTTGACTGCTGCAGTTTTACTGTCTTTGCTATATGACAGTGGTCTTCAATTCTTCAAACCAATTCAGCAGAAAAGGAAGCGGCACTGGAGCAGGTTAAATTCATTAGATGTTCAGTCAGAAACTTGTAATTATAATGAGCAATTACTGTGAAGATATTTTCAGCTGCTGTTGCTTTTCAAGTAAGCCACATCAAAAGTAACTCATTCTGCGGCTGGAAATTGACAAAAGGGATTACTGTGATCCCCAAGACTGGGATATGGTAGGAGCCAGAGAAAGGCCAGAGGTGTTTTCATCAAATAGCTTTGAAAATGCTTAATTAGTGGAATGAGGAAACTGATAATGAACATTCAGAAAACACTGATTTAAAATGCTTATTCTCTAAGTGCATTCTGACTGTTTTACGAAGTAACATTCACACTACATCAGTTCTAGACAATGGCCATCTCCAACAAGGGAGATTCTAACCACCTTTCCTTGACATTTAATATTGTCTGAATCACTGAATCCACCACTGTCAACTTCTTGCGATTTGCCATTAATCACATGCTGAACTGGATCAATCATATAAATGCTGTGCCTATAAAAGCAAGTCAGAAGCTGGGAATTCTGCAACAATAACTCACCTCCTGTCTCTCAATGTTTTTCCATCATCTACAAGGCAAAAGTCAGAGTTATGATGGATTACTTCCCACTTGCCAGGAAGAATGCAGATCCAGTGAACACAATAACCTCAACATCTCCCAGGATAAAACAGCCCACTTGATTGGCACTGCATCAACTATCTCTAGCATTCACTCCTTCCACCAGCAATCCCAAGTGGCAGCAATGGGTACCATCTAAAAGACACATTGCAGGAGCTTACCAAAGCTCCTTCAACAACACCTTCCAAACCTATGCCCTCTACAACCAAAGGCAGCAGATGCATGGATGGCCATCACCTGCAAATTCCCCTCAAAGCATCACGCCATCCTGATTTAGGATTATTCCTTTTATTCATTCATGGGATGTGCGTGTTGCTGGCTAGGCCAGTATTTATCACACATGCCCAATTAGGGGGCATGGTAGCTCACTAGTTAGCACTGCTGCCTCACAGCACTAGGGATCTAGATTTGATTCCAGCCTTGGGTGACTGTCTGTGACGTTCTCCCTGTGTCTGCGTGGGTTTTCTTTGGGTGCTCTGGTTTCCTCCCACAATCCAAAAATGTGCAGATTAGATGAATTAGATTAGATTACTTCCAGTATGGAAACAGGCCCTTTGGCCCATCAAGTCCACACCGACCCTCCGAAGATTATCCCACCCAGACCCATTTCCCTCTGACTAATGCACCTAACACTATGGGCAATTTAGCATGGCCAATTCACCTAACCTGCACAACTTTGGACTGTGGGAGGAAACTGGAGCACCTGAAGGAAACCCACGCAGACACGGGGAGAATGTGCAAACTCCACACAGACGGTTGCCCGAGGCGGGAATTTAACCCAGGTCTCAGGCACTGTGAGGCAGCAGTGCTAACCACTGTGACACCGTGCCACCAAACTAAATTGCCTGTGTGTTCAGGGATGTGTAGGTTAGGTGCATTAGTCAGGGGTAAATACAGGGTAGGGGAATGGGTCTGGGAGGGCTACCCTTTGGAGGGTTGGTGTGGATTTGTTGGGCTGAATGGCCTGTTTCCACACTTTAGGAATTCTATTAATTTTTCTGGAGATGCCTTTTTGAACTGCTGCAGTCTTTGAGGTGCAGGAATATGTACAGTGCTCATAGGGATGGAGATTTGCAGGATTTTGACCCAGTGACAGTAAAGGAATGTCAATATAGTTCCAGGTTAAGATAGTGTGTGTTGCATCTGAGGAGTTGTGAATGGTGTTGAACATTGTGCAATCATCAGTGACCATTCCCCCTACTGACCCTTTGATGAAAGTCTTGATGAAACAGCTGTAGATGGTTGGGTTTCGGATGCTACCTTGAGACATTCCTGCTGTAATGTCCTGGGACTGTGATGATTGACATCCAACAACTACCCTCCCTTGTGCTAGATATGATTCTAACCAGCAAAGAGTTTTCCCCCAATTTCCATTGAATGTAATTTTGCTAGGGCTCTTCAATGCTACACCTCAATGTTACTCTCATCTCCCCTTTGTAGTTCTCGTCTTTTGTCCTTCATTAGACCAAAGTTGTAATCAAATCAGGAACTGAGTGTCTGTGGTGAAAACCAAACTGAGTATCAGTGAGCAGGCTAATCCTTTGGAAGTACCATTTGATAACACTGTTGATGATCCCTTCCACCATTTCACTGATGATAGAGAGTAAACTGATAGGGTGGTAATTGGATGGGTTGAATTTGTCCACTTCTTATGCATGTGACATACCTGAGCAATTTTCCACATTGTCAAGTAGATACTCGTATTGTGATCTACTGGAATAGTTTGGTGAGTTGCAGCTAGTTCTGAGATCAAGTCTTTCATATGATTGCCAGATATTGTTATTCCTTCACTTTTGTTGAATCAATATCATGGAAATTCCCGAACAGCACTCTGAGTGTACCCACACCAGATGAATGTAATGGTTCAAGAGGCAGCTTACCATCACCCTCACCAGAGCTGTTAGGTTGGACAAAAGTATTGGCCTTGCCAGTGCTTTTCACATAGAATGTAAGAGGAATGAAGAACAAGGATTTTCAACACTGTACCACTAATGGCCATTCCATCATCATGTAGGTCCTCACTTAAATTCCCTCCCCAAACCACACTGCCTCTCTTCTGTTTTAAAGACCTTCCTTAAAGTCTATCTTTTTGAGCAAGCATTTGGCCACCTGTCCTAATATCTCCTGTGAGACTTTCTGTCAAATGTTCTTTGATAGCCCCACTATGAAGTGAGGAACAGGCCCTTCGGCCCACCAAGACTGCACTGACACGTGATGCCTTTCTAAGCTTAAAAACCATTTTCCTCTACACATTCTATTAATATCACAAAGTATGCTGCCAGAAAAGCACAGCAGGTCAGGCAGCATCTGAGGAGCAGGAGAGTCGACCTTTCAGGTATAAGCTCTTCATCGTTCCTGATGAAGGGTTTTTGCCTGAAACGACCCTAATCTCCAGCATCTGCAGTTCTCACTTTCTCACATTTTTTATATATATATAATATATCTGTCAAATGCCTCTTAAATGTTGCTCTGGTGTCTGCCTCCACCACCTCCTCTGGCTGTGCATTCTATGCACTTATCACCCTCTGTGTAAAAACTAGCCTATCACATTTCCTTTAAACGTCCCCTCATAATTGACATTCCTACCCTGGAATAAAAATTCCAACTATCCATTCTATCCATGCCTTTCATAATTTTGTAAACTTTTATCAGGTCAGCCCTCACCCTTCGACACACAAGTGAAAACAAACCAGGTTTATCAAATCTCTCCTCATAGCTTATACCCTCCAAACGAGGTAACCTCCTGGTAAACCTTTTCTATATCCTCTCCAAGACCTCCACATCCTTCTGGTCTGAAGTACGGTGACCAGAATTGTACACAAGCACCTTGAAATGTTTTCATAGACTGAATGAGACATAGAAATAGTAGTAAAAGGAATTATCAGATAACAACAAAAGTGTCAAATCCTTAAATCTTTAGTAATACAATTTTAACAATTTTTTTCTAAAACTATAGTAGACTGTTACTATAGCTTTTACAACATCTCACAATGTATGAATCATTGTTTATTTGGAGTAAGCTGGTGTGAATAGTTGTTTGCTACATTGATATTTAAGTATCAGGAAGGTTTATGCTTTCAATTTTATTCTAGTGTGGCCTCACTTACAGCTTTCATGATGGTATTATATTATTAGTGTAACTATGGACTCTGACTATATTTCCATGCAGCCTGCAGCAAAAATGTCAATACTGTTCCCCTTGGTGACAGGTGTCATTGTTAGTTGCAATCGAAAAATTGAACGAAGCACTTTTCCTACACTGCTCCTTTGGGAACTAGGCAGATATTGTATTGTAATGTGTAATATTGTGATTTATTCATTCTATATTCTATACCTGACACATGATGTTGTGTGTTGATCTCTTTCCACATTTAGTATTAGACATCAGCACAGTCTGACTGTACAAAAGCTGAGTATGGACTTTAAACACCTATTGTATGAATGTGTCGAGCCCAAACTATACCATTGTATGAAGGAGACATTTACAAATGCCTGCATTCTCATACACAATAGGACTGGTGTTATAATTCCTTCACTGAAATAGAATATCATTTGCAAAAATCCTCTGAATGCTGAAGTAATCCTCAGTTTTCACAATTTGCATCTTCTTATAGCATCAGCAAAAAAAAAATTGTGTGAATCGCTGGAACAAAAGGAAAATATGTTGTCAAAAGAGATTTTCCCCATTCTAGAAATGTGGGAATAAAAGGGGTGGGGGAGCTGCTATTGGATCCCTTGAGCCTGCTCTGCTATTCAATTAGTTAATGTCAGATCTTTCCCTCAACTGCATTCACTCTCCTTGGTTCCATGTTCCTACATATCCTTACCTAACAGAAAGTAATGATATCAGTCTAGAAAGTGTCAATTGTTCCCACATTCATGGTATTTTGGAGGTCAGAACTCCAGGTTCTTTCCTCCATGTGAGAAAATATTTTATGAATTATCTTCTTTCAGTCTAGCTGTCCTCTGTTTAATCATAACTTTTGGAATCAACTAAAAATAATTGTCACATAGATGTTAACTTAATTCAACTGCCTCAATAAGTGATTCCAAACCTTTGCTGATTCATTTTTGTTCACTGTCTGATTTGGCTCAATTCCCATTCACGTGTGGTTGTCCCTCAATGATTTTTGGCAACCACACTGCACCTCACTTCCTTTCTATAAGTTGTTTCATGTTGTTTGTGGAATGTGTGCTTGTCATTGGAGCTACAATGAATCAGACCTTCAACCTTGTACATTTTAACTGTAACTAACTGTAACTATCGGCAAAGTGGTCTGTCATCATTTGTGGAAAGACTCTTAGAATCAACAAATTAACATAAAGGTAAATAACAATCGGAAATGCGTCCGCTTTTCGATGGCAGCTGACATGGATTTCTTACATGTTTGTCCAATAATGGCTGTCTTTTGTTTTGAGAAATTACTAATTCAGTAGATAAAGGGAGTACAGTTGATAATACGTACGTGGATTTCAAGAAATGGTTCAATAAACTGACCCAGAGATCTCTCCAGTAAATTTGGATGACTCTGTTCCAAGATTAAAAATCACACAACACCAGGTTATAGTTCCAAGAGGAAGTGATACAATACCAATGGAATAGGGGCTAATTGGTCAATAGAAAAGTATGAGACTTTTTCCCAGAGTGGAGGGATCAATTACTGGGTTTAAGGTGCAGGGGCGTGGTGGTGGGGGTGGTGGGGGAGGGGGGGGTGAAGTTTAAAAGACCTGTGCAAGGCAAGTTTTTCACACGAAGGATGGTGAGTGCCTAGATTACGTTGCCAGAGGAGGTGGTGCAAGCAGCATTCAAGAAGCATCTGGATAAAGACATAACTAGGATGGGGAGGGATACGGATCCTGTAAGTGAAGTTAGTTTTAGTATGGAAGGGCAAAATGTGTCAGTGCAGAGGGCCAAAGGGTCTTTTCTGTGCTATATTGCTCTTTGTTCAATGAGTTAGAGTAAATGGATATTGCTCATAATTGGAGAAGGTTCTAACACAGGGTTAATGCTGGCTCCACTTCTGACTTAGTGTGGGCAAAGCAATCTTAAAATTTGCCTATGACACCAAAGTATTGAGTCAAGCAGTGAGAAAGGCAGTAAAAAAAGTCACAAGTGTAGATTAGTGAAATGGACAGTGAGGTGATGAACACAATATAAATGTGTGTAAGTATGAGGAAAACAAGGAATAGGACCAGATACTCAACTAAAAGATTGAAATGAAGAGAACAGGCCATGAATTCAGATACGTAGTTCCATGCAAGTACTGGTCAACAAAGCCACTAAAATGACCAACACATGTCTGTTCTCCATGTTACACAGAGGATAACAAAGCATGGGTGAAAGTGAAAAAAAAATCTACAGTAATGATAACTATAAGGCAAGAACAAGTCAGCAGGGGCTCTAGAGTAAGATGGTGATGATCTGGTAGAGAGCTTGCAAAATATGAAAGGGGTTGACAGGGTAAGTGTAGAGGAGATGTTTGCACTAGTAATCAAGATCAGAATTAGAGTTCACAAATATGACTTTGTCAATAATAAGTCTATACACAAGAGGTAAATAGAATGTAAATAGATGGTAAATATCCTAACACTCAGTCCAAATTTGGAACTTTTACTTCAGATGCACTGACTTAGGAACTGACCACTTACAACCCAAATGTAGAAGCAGCAGAAAAGAATAGGTGGCCAGGGTGCAGCATACAAAACTATCATTTTTTTCTGAATTATTAAGCTGGTCATTCCCTAGTATTTTCTTAGGTGGCTCAGAATCATATTTTAATTGATAATACTCCTCTGATTGGCTTTTCTCCACTTTAAATATACTAAATAAATGCAAGTTGTTGTAATTTATGTCCCTTTTTAAATGAGGGACTGTGTTGTCGATATGTTTGGAGGAGGAGTTCAGACTGTTTGCTCTTTCAAAAAGATGAGACAAAGGATGGATATTATAACTGGACAGTTCAGTGCAAGTGTAGTGTACAGTCAAAAAGCCTGACAGAGGACTCCTCAGACCAAGCACATAGCAAAACCTTGCAGGAGATGAAAGGTGGGTCCAAAGAATAATGAAAGAAAGTGATCTGTGTTATCTTTATATGGAAAACTAGGACCTGCAGTTTTTCAGAAATAAATACCAAGGTGTAGATAAGGGGAAATTTTGCAGCTTGCTTGCTGGATTTATTCAGTTCTAATCCATGTTGCGATCCGAAACCTCAACCCATAAGCTATTGACCTTTAAAGACAAATGCGTCAAAAGGAGATAGCAGATTAAAAGGTTACAAATCACTTGCCAGCAACAGCTCCAAACATGAATTTTTAACTGACTCAAGTGCTTAAAGAGGTTTATCATGTCAGCCAGTAAGCATAAGGCTGCTGCTTCTTTGCTGGCAGTTTATCTCTTGACCATCGACCAGACACAAAGAAGAAAGAAGGTTGGATCGATACAGTCATGAAATCTTAAAAGCAAGAGGCAAAAAGTTGATTAATATTCAGCTTGGTGTCTGTGAGATCAGGATTACAAGCTGATATGATACAAGAAGTATTTAGTGGGGAGGCAATGTGGCGAGATGAGGACGTTATATTCAGGATTTCCGGTGAAAAAGGACAAACAGCTTGAGAACTGCAGCCGATGCTGAAAAGATTCAGAATGTTATAAGATTCTCATCCTGAGACCTGAAGGTAATAATAGATCAAAAAAGTTGATCCTTTTTTTTAGTCCACTTATGGGACGTGGGTGTTACTAGCTGGGCCAGCATTTATTGCCCGTCCCTAGTTGCTCTTGAGAAGATGGTGGTGAACTGCGTTTTTGAACTGCTGCAGCTCTCATCCTGCAGCCATTAGGGAAGGAAACTGCACACTAACGACACCAGACGATTTCAGTCATTTGGAAAATGTCTTCAAACAGAGAAGAATCTAATATTTATAAATATGATGAAATAACAAGGATCAAACAGTGGGAGCTATCATTACAGACATAAAAGATAGAATCAAGAATCAGAATAGAAGTCAAGTGACTGACTTCTAAGTGGAATGCTTATGCAAAATTCTGTAGATGAAATGGAGTGATTAAATAACAAAGGTGACATCTGGGAACAATTCCAATTGTAGTTGGCAACTGAAACTTCATACAAGCAAAATAAAACTGCACTTTCTCAGCAGCTGCAACATTGTAGCCTGTACGCTGTTCTGTTACCTTGATGCACTTGTATTGTACGATCTGCCTCTAAAGCGCATAAGACAGCAATATTCACTGTACCTTTGTACACGTGACAGTAATAAATCAAATCAAATCAAATCAAACAAAGTAGAACTTAGTGCAATGCTAGTTCAATAATTCTCTAGAGCTGAGTTGCCGACCTTGGTGTCATTGCTGGTGGTAACTTAGTTGAGTCTAGAAAGGGATAATGGAGAACAAGTAAACCAAGAATAATGGTGTGAACTTTTCAGCTGTCATATGAAAAGTGACATTGCCAGAAGCCCGGGATTATTGGTTCACCTACTCCCCAAATGAATAGTATATAGCATTTTGCAAGCCTAATAGGGAGAAAGCAATTATAAATAAGGACTATAGGAAATATACAGGGAAGGAAGGAAATACCAAAGCAATCAGTTTCCCTGAAGGTTACAGTTATTGTGACCTTTTATTTTTCTGTGTCTGTGTTAATTTAAAATTTGAAGTGACCTGAAAAAGAAGCAAAGGTGAAGTAAGGGAAAAAAGTCTCTTTTACTCATTGTGTAGTTGGGGTATGGAGTACTCTGGCTGGATGTGTAGTGGAGACAGTTCAACTGAAGCAATCTAGAGGGCCTTGAATTATTATTTCGATAGAGTAATGTGCAAGGGTATGGGAGAAAGCAGGAGTTTCGCACTGGGTAATGATGCTCATTTAATGAACTGGTGTGGGATGGGATGGGATGAATCTCCTTCTGTACTATAACACTTTTTAGATGTATTATATTACTTACAGTGTGGAAACAGGCCCTTCGGCCCAACAAGTCCACACCGACCCATTCCCCTACATTTACCCCTTTACCTAACACTACGGGCAACTTAGCATGGCCAATTCACCTAACCTGCACATTTTTGGACTGTGGGAGAAAACCAGAGCACCCGGAGGAAACCCACCTGGACAATGTGTAAACTCCACACAGACAGTTGCCTGAGGCGGGAAATGAACCCGGGTCTCTGGCGCTGTGAGGCAGCAGTGCTAACCACTGTGCCACCCTGCCACCCTCTGTAATTCCAGCTGTAAAAATGGTGATGGAGATATGATGGTGCCAGCCTATTTTATAAAATTATGGTTTCCAGAATTGTGATCAACAGACATGTGCACATATACAATGTATGTCAGTGCTGAACAAAGAAATGGATACGAGAGTTGAAAAATGTGTTGCTGGAAAAACACAGCAGGCCAGGCAGCATCCGAAGAGCAGGAGAATCGACGTTTCGGGCATAAGCCCTTCTTCAGGAATGAGGAATTCCTGTTGTGTTTTTCCAGCACCACATTTTTCAACTCTGGTACTCCAGCATCTGCAGTCCTCACTTTCTCCAAAGAAATGGAAACGACCAATCTCCTTTCTCATTAGCAGTTTTTCATTCACACCAAAAAATTGCCAACTCCATAACCTGCTGTTAAGCTCCTTGTGAAGAATGCATCACCTCTGTGACTCAGGAACTCCTGATGTGTATGACACTTGCTTCCATGATGCTGGAGAGGAAGACAGTGGGCAGAGAAGGTGCACAATTTGTTTTCCCAATGTCAATAATGTCTGTGCTGCTTGGCTATATTCTTTGGATGAATGTACAAATAAGTTTGTGAAATATGCTACATGGAATGGAGTAGCTGGTTTCAGTTGATAGTAAAATTGTTTGGAGCATTAACCTGGCATAAACCAGTGGGGTTGAATTGCCTGTTGCTCTGAATGAAAATTCAGTGTTGTTGTTAGTAATTATCTTTGAATGATTTATTGTTTGACCTTCTTTGATTTTTCAGTTGCCTTCAGAAAATTTGCACTGTCTTTCTCCAGCGTGAAAAATGGGATTCAAGAAGGTTATAGTTGATGGCCTGATAAGATTGAAGAGAAACACAATTTCAGGTTCAGAGAATTCCACCTGGAGATGTAAGCAAAAATGGGCAAGGAAATTTGGCAAGTGTTAGGTTAGAATCTTCATATTTTACAGGATTTGAGCATGATGCTGGATGATTGCAAGAAAACTAGCGTCATACTATTACTGAAAAACAAAATACAACCAAGTAACTACAGCGATCATAAATTACAGTTTAATGTCAAGACCAAAAGGTTCCTAGGATCTATCATTAGCGACACAGTAAGTGAGCACTTGAAAACATGTAAGCTGACTGTAGAAAGTCAATATGGCTTTGAAGAAATTAGTCAAGCCTAACTAGCTTAAACTGAGTCTTTCAGGAGTCACTAAGGCTCAATGTTGACAAGACTCAATGATCCTGTAGGAACTATTTAATAACATTCTGCAAAGGAAATAAATAGCTGCAACAGATTGTGGAATTGGCAAATATATGGCACGAATAGTAAACTATTAATGAGATTGGAACGTGGTCATGCCCATTTTTGTACACAGCTGATGGCATTCAGAAACCAACATGAGTGCATGTTGGTTTTTTAAAAATTCATTCACAACACGAGGGTGTCACTGGCTAGGCCAGCAATTATTGCCCATCCCTAATTTCCTTGAGGGCAGTTCAAAGTCAACCACATTACTTTGCGTCTGGAGTCACATGTAGGCCAGATCAGATAAGGACGGCAGTTTCCTTCCCTCAAGGACATTAGTGAACCATATGGGTTTTTTCCCCAACAATTAACAATGATTAACAATACATGACCATCATTAGACTCTTAATTCCATATTTTGTTTCACTGAATTCAAATTCCACATCTGCCATTTTGGGTATCGAACCTGGGTGTCCAGGATATAAACTGAGTCTCTGGGTCTCTTAGTGCAGTACAGTGGCTCAGTGGTTAGCACTGCTGCCTCACAGCGCCAGGACCCAGTATTGAGTACAGGAGTTGGGCGGTCATGTTGTGGCTGTACAGGACATTAGTTTGGCCACTGTTGGAATATTGCATGCAGTTCTGGTCTCCTTCCTATTGGAAAGATGTTGTGAAACTTGAAAGGGTTCAGAAAAGATTTACAAGGGTTGGAGGATTTGAGCTATAGAGAGAAGCTGAACAGGCTGGGGCTGTTTTCCCTGGAGCATCAGAGGCTGAGGGGTGACCTTGTAGAGGTTTACAAAATTATGAGGGGCATTGATAGGGTAAATAAGCAAAGTCTTTTCCCTGGGGTCGGGGAGTCCAGAACTAGAGGGCATAGGTTTAGGGTGAGAGGGGAAAGATATAAAAGAGACTAATGGGGCAACCTTTTCACACAGAGGGTGGTACATGTATGGAATGAGCTGCCAGAGGAAGTGGTGGAGGCTGGTACAATTGCATCATTTAAGAGGCATGTATAGGAAGGATTTGGAGGGATATGAGCCGGGTGCTGGCAGGTGGGACTAGATTGGGTTGGGATATCTGGTCGGCATGGATGAGTTAGACCAAAGGGTCTGTTTCCATGCTGTCCATCTCTGTGACTCTTTGATTCTATGATTCTAGCCATGGGCAACTGTCTGTGTGGAGTTTGCATATTCTCACCATGTCTGCGTGGGTTCCTCTGGGTGCTCCAGTTTCCTCCCAGAATCCAAAGGTGTGCAGATTAGGTGAATTGACCATGCTAAGTTGCCCATGGTGTTCAGGGATGGACAGGTTGGGTGCATTAGTCAGGGGTAAATGTAGAAAAATGGGGAATGGGTTTGGGTGGGATACTGTTTGGGGGGTCAGTGTGGACTTGTTGCCCAGAGGGCCTGTTTCCACATTGTAAGGATTCTATGGATTAGCAGTTCAGCAATAATACCATGAGGCCATTGCCTGCCCCTCTGCACACTTCTGTCATAAAACCTACTTGATGCTGTATTGGCAAAGGGGTTGGCATTCACACACCTAATCTCTATGTAGCATATGCAGAGTGGACAGACCATGACATCGGATCAGTGGACACCACTGACTTGTTCCCACCATTATGTCATCTTGGAACTCACCAACTCCACCCAATATTCCTTACTTCACCTGAAACAGCTGAACACAATGTCAGCTGCAGGAAGGACAACTACACCTCTCCCAACATTATCCCCACTCAAACTATTAAATGGGAACAACAACTATTTACAGATTTGTTGCTAGTTCATCTGGTTGCTTTGTGAATTACACAAGAGTTTTGTGTTTTCCAAAATCATTTCAGGTTTTAAAACTTGAGCCACCATCTACAAAGGCTCTTTAAGCAGCTAATCTGTTCTGGACAGATTTCAGGAAAGCTGCGTTATGTCAAGAGGCCCTTTGCTAGGATACTAGGTACTCAGTAACATGAATTCAGAAGAAAAGGGATCATTGATCAAAAAATGTTAATGCTGTTCCTTTCTCCACAGAAGCTGCCAGACCTGCTGAGTTTCTCCAGCACTTTCTGTTTTTATATCAGAGCTCTGGTATCCACAGATTTTGCCTTTATTTTGAATAACAGTCTCAACTTACACTTCAGTATTAAGATATTGACTGGAAGTGGAGTCATCGGCCATCAGACACTACGTTGTGGTTGGTGCCACGGGTGTTCTGATAGAGTTGATCAGAATCTCATTGCTGAAAAGGATGCTTACCAGGATCTATGTCCAACCCTCTACCAATTCAGTGCTGGGCCACCCCACACTAGGTGGCAATCAACACGGGGATTCTTGTAGATTTCTCAATTTGCCAACCATTTTCTTGTGTATGCCCTTCAGCCTTCTCTGTAGCCAGCTCCACTGAAGTTTTCAGAGCTCTCTGCAGGCAAATGCATGTTTGATAACCGCTTCCGGGAAGCTGTCCTTGCTCTTGCCCTGGCTTCATTCCACCTCTGGGGATACGTGCAGAGAGTCAGTCTCTGTCAACATTGTCCTCCATTCCCTGACCCAAAGCTGAGTCTATGGTGAGGGTAGGAGGGGAGGAAAGCAAGAGATGCATATTTCCACCATCTGCAACTTATACATCAGAACACAGCGTGGGTTCAGTTGAACTGTGATGTGATGTAAAGGATTAAGTATGAGGATAATGTCTTCATCAATATTTTCAGCTAAGTCATTGACCACATGGCCTCAGAAATTGTTATTTCAGTAATGACCAGGATTGTCTTCTCTGTGAGGTGGGAATGTGTGGGAGTACCTATCCCACTTGGAGGGGGCCGGGGTGGGGGGGGTGGGAGGGCTCCTGCTACCTCTGGTGTTATAGTACCTTTGCCAGTTAGTGAAAGGACCTTTGTCTGAATACCATGCAATGAGTTTTGGTGGTGAGGCTGTCATGCATTGTCAATGTATATAAGCTGTGTGGTGTTGCAGCAGTTAGTGAGCATGGGTGAGATAATGGAGCAAGGCTGCGCAGAGTAAGACAGGATGCTGGAAGAGTGAGATGTGAAAGTGGAACTTTGGAGAGGTGTGATCAGAGTCCTTTTACACACTAGGCAGCCAGTGATATGACAGCAAGAGAAGGAGTCATTGGACTCAAACATTAATTGTTTATTTCTCCACAGATCATACCAGATTGCTGAGGTTTTTTTAGCTCTTTCTGTTTTTCTTTTGATCAGCAGCATCTCCTAGTATTTTGCTTTGTGTGTGAAGGTGTGGGGAAGCAAATGATTGTGAAGGATGAGATTTGAGTAATAGGCATTGTTGGTTGGTGACTGATAAAGATAGGATGAATTGAGGACATGTTGACACTAGTGGTTTGGTTTGAATAATTAGAAAAATGGATGCGAATTATCCTTCCCTATAAAAGCAGACAGGTTTGCTAGTACAGAGTTGGAGGGCAGATTAGAGGTAACAAAGCCAGAGTACTAAGTCTAGAATATAGTAGATGTGGAATGTCTCTGGTACATACAAACCATGAATTAGCAATAGCAGTGGACCACTGTACCCCCAAGCCTGTTCTGTCATCCAGTACAATGGTCGGTCTGCTTAGTACATTATCAAGCTTACCTCTGGTAATCGTTCACCCATTGTTTATCAAAAACCAAGCTACCTTTGCCGTAAAACTGTTTAATGACTCTGCTTTCACCACCATTTGAAGAAGAGAGTGACAAAGACTCATGACCTTCTGTGAGGAAAATCTGTTCCATATCTCTGTCTTAAATGTGTGACATCTTATTTTTAGACAGTGAGCCAGAGTTCTTGATTGTCCCACAAAAGGAAACCTCCTTTTCACATCCATCCTGTCAAAACCTCTTGGCTCTTATCTTTCAACCAAGGCTCCTCTTACCCTTCTAAACTGCAATGGTTACAAGCATAGCTGATCCAATCTTTCCTCATAAGATAACCGGTCCATTCCAGATATTAATTTCATAAACCTTCCCGAAACTGCATTTATATCTTTTCTTAAATAAGGAGACCAATATGGTTCATAGTACTCCATTTGGTTTCCCCAGTGTCCTGTATAATTGAAGCATAACCTCCCCACTTCTGTATTCAATTCCCCTTGCAACAAATGATAACATTCTATTAGCTTTCCTAATTAGTTGTTATAACTAAATACTAACATTCTGTGATTCATGCACAGGGACACACAGTTCTGTCTGCTTCTGAAAGCACAGCAATCTCTTATTTATTCATTTTTTTTTATTCTTCCTGACAAAATAGACACTTCTGAATTTTCCCACGCAATATTTCATTTGTCAGATCTTTGGTCACTCACTTAACCTTTTATAGCCTCTACAGACCCACTTCACAACTTACTTTCCTCCTTCTCTTTGCGTCATCGGCAAATTTAGCAACTAGTCATACCCTCAGTCCTTTCATTGAAGTCATATATAGAAATGGTAAAAATGTTAAGGCTCCAGCACTGATCCCTGTCGGACACTAATTATTACATTTTGCCAACTGAAACGGACCTATTTATGCCGACCCTCTGGGCTGAGTTTTCCTAAAATTTGGTTAAGTGTCTATCTCAGGGAATTTCTGGGAGGTTCCTGTCTGTGAGTTCTTCTGAGTTGAGTCTTCTCATGCTATTTGGCACTGCTGTCCTCTGCAGTATAGCCCTACAGTACTGCACTGCACTCATCAGTGCTAGGCTCATCATTACTAGGATCCCTCCTGTGCCATATTTAAAGTTCTCCAGTGCAACAGCTCAAATGCTGTAAGCCAAGAGCAGCCCTCCATAGTGGGAAGTATAGCCCCAGAGATGGTCAATTGAGCTACGCTGGCACCAGCTTTGCCAACAGGGATTTGACGATCCTGGCAGGATGGCTGGTGGAAAGGAGAATCCTCCTTTTTCCTCAGGAACACCAGAAGACACCAGGCACCAGACCCTGCCAGCCTGGTCTGAAGTTGTCACCCGGATCAGTGCCATTTCCAAGGTCCAGAGCAATGCACAGCAAAGCCATCAGGTTAATGAACTTCTGCACTCAGTGGTAAGTGCTACCATCTTCGCTTTGCCAGCTTACACTCACCCTAACTCCACTACCGCACCTACAATCACCAAGCATTAGGGTCTACCACTCTCAGTATTGCATGCAGTGTCATTTCCCCAATGGCTGTCACCTCAGACTCCTAATCCTCTTGCCTTTGCTCTTCCTACTCATCCACTCAGGCCACCTCACCAACTTGAGCCTGGAGACCTGGGTTCAAGTCCTACTTGCCGTACAAGTGTACAATAACATCTGTGAATAGGTCAATTGTAAAATATCGACATTAAAACATGGGCAACAGGCATTCAAGAAGCAACCCGCCTTCTGAACAGCAGTCAGAATGATCTTGCCAGCCACAATCACATTCCCTGAATGAAAAGAAATTCAGTGACCTCAATGTCTAGGTCATTTCTGTTCTTAACAATCTGTGAAAACAATGATAATGCTTTTTTTGTTTCCTTGCTTGGTTTGAGAGTGATTGCTGTTATGCCACATTCAAGAAAACAAGCAAAGAATTTTTCATTGTTTTATCATAGACAAAGAAGTTTGGCTAATTTTTGAAGTAGTGCAATCTGGACATAAGAATTGCAGGTGAAACCAAAGTCTGGATAGATACTTGTTAAGAGAGAAAAGAAATCACAAGGAAATATAAAGGTCCAAGTGGAAATCATTAAAATGTACCTTGCAGGCACAAACTGTATGGAAAGACCAACTTCATCAAAAGAGTTATCGAATATAAAAAGGAAAGCAGCATTACTTCACAGAGCGCTGATCAAAGGTTACTTGCAATGTTTTCTTAGGAGTGGGACACTCACTGTGGACAGTTTCACTTGACGTTCTTTGGACTGGATCAATGTTTTAACAAGGTGAATCAAAACACCAACTCTGAAATAAGCCGTGGTTTGTTAAAGATCAGACATGCAGTCAGACCTTTCATAATATGAGAAATGTCATCTGAATCTGCATTTAGGTTTCATGCATTTTATCCATTAGAAATACCTCATGCCAGTCATGGCTGAATATTTGCTTTGAATGTACCATTGTCTCAATATAATAGGTCAATCTGACACCAACTAAAATGATGCAAGTATCATTCTACTTTTGCTTCAGATTTTCTCTATCAGATGTTTAACACTGCCTGTCAGAGATATCTGAATTAGAATTTAATAATACATAGGAATTGCCAAATTACCAAACATCAAGGTCCATCTAACTCACCTTCTACCATCTAGGTATTCACACGATTTAATGATAGTGGATTTGTTGGCTAATCATTACAGTTAATTATAGAGTCATACAGATGTACAGCATGGAACCAGACCCTTTGGTCCAACCTATCCATGCCGACCAGATATACCAATCCAGTCTAGTCCCACCTGCCAGCACCCCAGCCCATATCCCTCCAAACCCTTCCCATTCATTTACCCATCCAAATGCCTCTTAAATGTTGCAATTGTACTAGCCTCCACCACTTCCTCTGGCAGCTCATTCCATACCCATATCACCCTCTGTGTGAAAAAGGTGCCCCTTGGGTCTCTTTTATATCTTTCCCCTCTCACCCTAAACCTATGCCCTCTAGTTCTGGACTCCCCCACCCCAAGGAAATGACTTTGTCTATTTACCCTATCCATACCCCTCATAATTTTGTAAACCTCTATAAGGTCACCCCACAGCCTCTGACACTCCAGGGAAAACAGCCCCAGCCTCTTCAGCCTCTCCCTATAGGTCAAATCCTCCAACCCTGGCAACATCCTTGTAAATCTTTTCTGAAACCTTTCAAGTTTCACAACAACTTTCTGATAGGAAGTAGACCAGAATTGCACGCAATATTCCAACAGTTGCCTAACCAATGTCCTGTACAGCCGCAACATGTCTCTTTGTTCAGCAACACTCCCCGAGGACCTTACCATTAAGTGTATAAGTCCTACTAAGATTTGCTTTCCCAAAATGCAGCACCTCGCATTTATCTGAATTAAACTGCCACTTCTTAAATGCCACTTCTCAGGCCATTGGCCCATCTGATCAAGATCCTGTTGTAATCTGAGGAAACTCTCTTCGCTGTCCACTACACCTCCAATGGTGTTATCTGCAAACTTACTAACTGTACCTCTTATGCTCGCACCCAAATCATTTATGTAAATGACAACAAGTAAAGGACTCAGTAACGATCCTTGTAGCATTTCACTGGTCACAGGCCTCCAGTCTGAAAAACAACCCTCCACCACCACCACCCTCTGTCTTCTACCTTTGAGCCAGTTCTGTATCCAAATGGCTAGTTCTCCCTGTATTCTGTGAGATCTAACTTTGCTAATCAGTCTCCCATGGGAAACCTTGTCGAACGCCTTACTGAAGTCCATATAGATCACATCTACTGCTCTGCCTGCATCAATCTTCTTTGTTACTTCTTCAAAAAACGCAATCAAGTTTGTGAGACATGATTCCCACGCAAAAAGCCATGTTGACTATCCCTAATCAGTCCTTGCTTTTCCAAATACATGCACATCCTGTTCCTCAGTATTTCCTCCAACAACTTGCCCACCACCGATGTCAGGCTCACAGGTCTATAGTTCCCTGGCTTGTCCTTACCACCCTTATTAAACAGTGGCACCATGTTAGCCAACCTCCAGTCTTCTGACACCTCACCTGTGGCTATCAGTGATACAAATATCTCAGCAACAGGCCCAGCAATCACTTTTCTACCTTCCCACAAGTTCTAGGGTACACCTGATCAGGCCCTGGGGATTTATCCATCTTTATGCATTTCTAGACATCCAGCACTTCCTCCTCTGTAATATGCAAGGTGTACTATGCACATTTTGCAAGGTGTCACCATCTATTTCCCTACAGTCTATGTCTTCCATATGTCATAACCATGTTCTGAAATATCGCCTGGATACAACTGGTGTTCTGTGTTTTAGTCCAATAGACAAGTCACTGTTGTGCAACAGTACAGCCAAGGCCAGCTGAGAGAACCCTTATCCCCACCATTCACCTGACGTCACACTGCCGGGTTGGCTTCTGCTTATATGGACACGAGTTGTAAGCATGAGCAACAACAACGTAGATTTAAGGGCAAGATTTGTGTTCCTGTTGATTTTGATTAAGATACGATGCAATATATTAATTTCTCAGAAGATTATTATGATGATTTTATAACATACATTTGAATGTTTGTAAGTAGGCATCTCTGGAGAGGAAGGATGCAAGTAGAGACACCCTCTGTCAGAATAATCGGTAATGTGGTTGAGAGACTCTTTGGGGATAAGTGACCATGTTATGACAGTATTCTTCATCACAATGAAGAGTGAGATATTTGATTCTGAGATGAGAGTGCTAAAACCTAATAAGGGAAACTACAATTTTAAGAGAGGTGAGTTGGCTATGATGACTTGGGAAATGATACTGAAAGGAATAACTGATACTTAATAGGCAATGGTAACTTTGGCGAACTACAAACATTGTTTGTTCTTGTCAGGTGCAGTGAGAGCAGTGGCCAAACCATGATTTACAAGGGACGTTAGAGATAGTATTAGACACAAAAAGAAAAGCCATACAAGTTGGCATGAGGGAACAATAGACCTGAGGTTTGGGAAGTCAGCAAAAGAGGACCAAAAGATTGATTAAGAAGAGAAAAATAGAATATGAGAGTAAACTTGTGAAGAACAGAAGAACTAGGAGAAAGTGAGGACTGCAGATGCTGGAGATCAGAGCTGAAAAATGTGTTGCTGGAAAAGCGCAGCAGGTCAGGGAGCATCCAAGGAGCAGGAGAATCGACGTTTCGGGCATAAGCTTCCTGAAGAAGGGCTTATGCCCGAAACGTCGATTCTCTTGCTCCTTGGATGCTGCCTGACCTGCTTGCTTTTCCAGCAACACAAGAACAGAAGAACTGACTGTAAAAATTTCTACAGGTATGTAAAGAGAAAAATTGGTGAAAGATAAGGTAGGACCCTTACAGACAGAATTTATCATTTATAACAGGGGAACAAAGAAATGGCAGACAAACTAAATTTAGCTTTGTTTCTGTATTCACAAAGGAGGATATAGGTAACAGTAGAGAAGCTGAGGAACGCAAGGTTTACTGAGAGGGAGGAACTGAAGCAACTCTGTATTAAAAAGGAAATGATGTTGAATTAATTGATGAGATTGAAGACTAATAAATCCCCCGGGCCTGATAATCTACATCTGAGAGTACATCAGGAAGTGGCCCTAGAAACAGTGAATGCATTGGTAGTCATCTTCCAAGATTCTTTAGACTGTGGAATTAAATTAGAGACAAGAAACAGAAATGGCTGGTAAAGTTCAGTAGGTCTGGCAGCTTCTGTGAAGAGAAAGCAGAGTTAACGTTTCACTGATTTCCTTTCACAGATGTTGCCAGATCAACTGAGCTTTACCAGCAATTTCTGTTTTTGTTTCTAATTTATACAGCATCCACAGTTCTTTCAGTTCCTATAGATTACAGGATGGCTAATATATTCCCACTATTTAAAAGGGAGATAGAGGGAAAATAGAATTGTGACCAGTGAGTCTGACATTGGCAATAGTAAAGGTGCTAAATCCATCATCAAGGTTTGGTCCCCGACCATTTAGAAAACAGTGGTAGAATCAGACGCAGTAAGCATGGATTTATAAAAGGGAAATCATGCTTGACAAACATATTGGAATTCTTTGAGGATGTAACTAGTCGAGTTGATCAGGAGAGTGGTGGTGGGTGGTTTGGACTTTCAAAAGGCTTTTGAGCTCTTCCAGTTTTGGTCTCTTATGCAACCCTCATTCCTGATGAAGAACTTATACTCAAAACGTCACCTCTCTTGCTCGGCGGATGCTGCCTGACCGCCTGTGCTTTTCCAGCACCACACTGTTTGACCCTCATTTTCAGCAGTTCACCTTTAATGGCTCTGACCTCAACTAATGATGTCCTAAGCTCTGAAATTTCCTCCCTCAAGCTCTCCATCTCTCCAATGTCTTTCTCTGCTCCATTGCCTACTTGACAAAGTCACCTGTCCTGGTATCGTACTGCGGGTCAAATTTTGTCCTTGCTTTTGCAAAGCATGTCCAGATTGCATTTTGCTGCTATACAAATGCAATTTATTGTTGTTAATTCCGTTTTTAGACTGAAGCAGATCTTCTTCCCATTCATCATTCAGGTGATACATGAAAAACTAATCTAGACACGATTGATGCAAAATGTCCTGTTATTGAGCTACTGCAGGGATTTTCTCCCTGTGCTTGTAAGACTGAACAGTTTGTGACCAGACTAAATAAGTACCAATGTTTGTTGGTTGCCAGCTTCAATCAAATTAATCATCCTCGGACTGACAGTTCCTCACGTTACCCTGTAAGGCCTCTCTCCAGGAACCACGCTAGTAGATGTGCTTTTCCTCATTGTGTAAATGTGACAGCTCTTCAATCTGCAATAGCTGATCTTGATGCTATCTTCTCATTGCCAGGATGGAAACACAATGCAATCAGATCTCACAGCAACATTCACCCAGAACAGCCTCAGAACACCATTATGAAGAAATTGTCTAATTCTCAATAAAAACAACAGCATTTCTAGCAGTGCCAAGAGGGTAAAAATTGATTTTTAAAACTGCACATTCCTAACAATGTATCAAACTGTGAGAGAATTATGCATGGTTATGGTATTACTGGAAGAATGTAAATTTGGAGGGTGGTACTGATGAGTTTATTTACTCAATGGGGAGACAGCCTGATGGTCTTATTGTTAAACTATTAAACCATAGACCCAGGTAATATTCTGGGGACCCTGGTTCAAACTCCACCCCAGCAGATTTTATTGAATTCAATAAAAATTTAGAATTAAGAGTCTAACGATGAGTATGAAACCATTGTAGACAAACAGGAGGCTGGAAGAGCACAGAAAGCCAGGCAGCATCAGAAGTTGGAGATATTACCGGTATAACCCTTCTTCAGGTACGTCATAGGCAATTGTCAGAAAAACCCATTTGCTTCACTAATGTCCTTTAACATAGAACATTACAGCGAAGTACAGGCCCTTCGGCCCTCGATGTTGCGCCGACCTGTCATACCAATCTGAAGCCCATCTAACCTACACTACTCCATGTACATCCATATGCTTGTCCAATGACGACTTAAATGTACTTAAAGTTGGCGAATCTACTAACGTTGCAGGCAAAGCATTCCATACACTTACTACTCTGAGTAAAGAAATTACCTCTGACATCTGTCCTATATCTATCACCCTGAACAACTTCTCTTTCCAATCCTCCCACTTCCTCCAAACCAAAGGAGTAGCCATGGGTTCCCGCATGGGCCCCAGCTATGCCTGCCTCTTCGTAGGAAATGTGGAACAGTCCATCTTCTGCAGCTACACTGGCACCACCCCCCACCTTTTCCTCCGCTACATTGATGACTGTATCAGCGCTACCTCGTGCTCCCACGAGGAGGTTGAACAGTTCATCCACTTTACCAACACCTTTCACCCCGACCTTAAATTTACCTGGACCGTCTCAGACTCCTCCCTCCTCTTCCTAGACCTCTCCATCTCTATCTCGGACGACCGAATCAACACGGACATTTACTATAAACCGACTGACTCCCACAGCTACCTAGACTACACCTCCTCCCACCCTGCCCCCTGTAAAAACGCCATCCCATATTCCCAGTTCCAATACCATACAACCCAGATGGCCTCCTTCTTCAAAGACCGCAATTTCCCCCCAGACGTGATCGACGATGCCCTCTACCACATCTCCTATACTTCCCGCTTCTCCGCCCTTGAGCCCTGCCCCTCCAATCACCACCAGGACAGAACCCCACTGGTCCTCACCTACCACCCCACCAACCTCCATATACAGCGTATCATCCGTCGTCATTTCTGCCACCTCCAAACGGACCCCACCACCAGAGATATATTTCCCTCCCCTCCCCTATCAGCATTCCGAAAAGACCACTCCCTCTGTGACTCCCTCGTCAGGTCCACACCCCCCACCAACCCAACCTCCACTCCTGGCACCTTCCCCTGCAACCGCAAGAAATGCAAAACTTGCGCCCACACCTCCCCCCTTACTTCCCTCCAAGGCCCCAAGGGATCCTTCCATATCCGCCACAAATTCACCTGCACCTCCACACACATCATTTATTGCATTCGCTGCACCCGATGTGGCCTCCTCTATATTGGGGAGACAGGCCGCCTACTTGCAGAATGTTTCAGAGAACACCTCTGGGACACCCGGACCAACCAACCCAACCACCCAGTGGCTCAACACTTCAACTCCCCCTCCCACTCCACCAAGGACATGCAGGTCCTTGGATTCTTCCATCGCCAGACCATAGCAACACGACGGTTGGAGGAAGAGCGCCTCATCTTCCACCTAGGAACCCTCCAACCACAAGGGATGAACTCAGATTTCTCCAGTTTCCTCATTTCCCCTCCCCCCACCTTGTCTCAGTCAAATCCCTCGAACTCAGCACCACCTTCCTAAACTGCAATCTTCTTCCTGACCTCTCCGCCCCCACCCCCACTCCGGCCTATCACCCTCACCTTGACCTCCTTCCACCTATCGCACTTCCAACGTCCCTCCCACAAGTCCCTCCTCCCTACCTTTTATCTTAGCCTGCTTGGCACACTTTCCTCATTCCTGAAGAATGGCTCATGCCCGAAACGTCGATTCTCCTGCTCCTCGGATGCTGCCTGACCTGCTGCGCTTTTCCAGCAACACATTTTCAGCTCTGATCTCTAGCATCTGCAGTGCTCACTTTCTCCTCCTATATCTATCACCCCTGAATTTAAAGCTATGCCCCCTCCTGTTTGCCATCACCATACTTGGAAAAAGGGTCTCCCTGTCCACCCTATCTAACCCTCTGATTATCTTATATGTCTTTATTAAATCACCTCTCAACCTTCTTCTCTCTAACAAAACCAGCCTCAAGTCCCTCAGCCTTTCCTCATAAGACCTTCCCTCCATACCAGGCAACATCCTAATAAATCTCCTCTGCACCCTTTCCAAAGCTTCCACATTCCTCTTATAATGTGGTGACCGGAACTGTACATAATACTCCAGGTGCAGCCGCACCAGAGATTTGTACAGCTGTAGCATAACCTCATGGTTCCGGAACTCGATTCCTCTATTAATAAAAGCGAAAACACTGTATGCCTTCTTAACAGCCCTGTCAACCTGGGTGGCAACTTTCAAGGATCTGTGTACCTGGACACTGAGATCTCTCTGCTCATCTACACTACCAAGAATCTTACCATAAGCCCAGTACTTTGCATTCCTGTTACTCCAACCAAAGTGAATCACCTCAGACTTGTCCGCATTAAACCCCATTTGCCACCTCTCAGCCCAGCTCTGCAGCTTACCTATGTCTCTCTGTAACCTGCAACATCCTTCGTCACTATCCACAACTCCTTACCTGACTTGGCCTACATGTGACTCCAAACACACAGCATTGTGGTTGACTCTTAACTGCCCACTGGGTAATAAGGGATGGGCAATAAATGCTGGTCCTCATTCCCATGAATGAATTAAAAAAACACACTGCTTTGAACAGACAGAATACAAAATCCAGGTTGCTACCTCCAATGCAATACTGAGGGAATCCTGTACAGTCTGGAACTAGCCTTCAGATTAAACAGCCAATCCCTCTCAGTCAAAGCTCCCAAAGCATTATTTAATGAAGTGCAGGGGAGCTCTCCCCCAGAATCATGACCCATCTGATCCTTAGCTAGCATAATTGAAACAAGTGTTCTGGTAACAAACACATCACTGTTTATATGCTCTTCCTTTGCACCAATTGGCTGTCTCATTTTCTATATTATAAGAATCCAAAAGCATGTCAAGCATTTCCTGAGGTTGTAAAAGGCAATATATAAATGCAAGTCCTTTGTTTCTTTTCTCTCCTTCGTCAGAGGCTGAGGGGTAACCTTACAGAGGTTTACTAAATTATGAGGGGCATGGATAGGATAAATAGACAAAGTCTTTTCCCTGGGGTTGGGGAGTCCAGAACTAGAGGGCATAGGTTGAGGGTGAGAGGGGAAAGATATAAAAGAGACCTAAAGGGCAACTTTATCATGCAGAGGGTGGTATGTGAATGGAATGAGCTGCCAGAGGATGTGGTGGAGGCTGGTACAATTGCAACATTTAAGAGGCATTTGGATGGGTATATGAATAGGAAGGGTTTGGAGGGATAAGGGCTGGGTGCTGGCAGGTGGAACTAGCTTGGGTTGACATATCTGGTCGGCATGGACAGGTTGGACCGAAAGGTCTGTTTCTATGCTGTACATCTCTATGACTCTATGACAATGTTGGTTTCCCTTGGTCGAATACCTCAGATTTTAAAGTGCTCATCTTCATGTTTAAACCCATTCATGTTCTTTGCTATGCCCTATTTCTGGAAGCTCCATCACCCCCAGTCACCCATCACTGCCTCTTTGTTCCTTCAATTGGGGTTGTCTTCTGCAGCCTCCTTTCAGTCATCTCAGTTCTGGCGTGTGTATGGTCAGCTGCACTGACAACTACCAACACACCTCCGCTCCAAACTCGTCTCTCCCATTGTCCGTTAAGACCTTTTTAAAACTTATTTTGTTAACCAAGTCATGCCCTCCTAATATATCCATTCTTCAGAATACATTTTCTGCTTGATTATATTTTTGTGAAGGACTTTTGCATGTTTTTCTGTGGTAAAAATGCGACTGATAATTTTGTTGCTGTATAAAAAAAAAGACAAGAAGCACTTGCTCTTTGCGTGTCCTCTCAGAGATGCTGATAGTAGACTGATGTGCCCCTTATGCCCTTTCTTATCAGAACTACCTGGATTCAGAAGAAAGAAATTCTATCAAGACTTTCAGGATACGTGTCTTAGGTGTACAAAATAATGAGAGGAATAGATAGAGTCAATAGCCATAGACTTTTCCCCAGGGCAGGATTGACTGGTATGAGAAGTCATAGGTTGAAGATATTAGGAGGAAGGTATAAAGGAGATGTCAGAGGTAGGTTCTTTATGCAGAGAGTTGTGAATGCATGGAATGCGTTGCCAACTGTGGTGGTGGAAGCAGAGTCACTGGGGACATTTAAGTGACTGCTGGACATGCACATGGATAGCAGTGAGTTGAGGGGTGAGTTGAGTTACTATATTTTACATTAAATCTCGACACAACATCGTGGGCCACAGGGCTTGTTCTCTGCTGTACCTTTCTATGTTCTATGTTCTAAGCTACTGAAATACTTTTTGATATTTAATAATGGTAGTAATGTAGGAAATCTGGCAGCCAATTTGTGCACAGCGGGATTCATGAACAGGAATCATAAAATCATCAGATAATCTGTTTTGGTAATGTTTAATGGGGGAGTACGCATTGACTGGGACATCTAAAGAATTCTGCAACCAAAAGAGAAAATACTGGAGAATCTCAGCAGGTCTGGCAGCATCTGTAAGGAGAGAAAAGACGTTTCAAGTCTAACTGACCCTTTGTTAAAGCTAAACAAAAGGGAGAAATAGGGAGGTATTTATACTAGGCTGACAGAAGGTGAGTCATGGCTCCAGAAGCAAAGGTAGCAATAAAGAGGTGATAATGACAGTGAATAGATAAATTACAGGGAGATTAGGAGCTGTGAATGACCAAGGCTGAAGCCGATGCTATGTGACAAAATATGTGGGGGATGGGGGAAGCAGAGACAAAATGGAAAATAGGGGAGAAGGGTAGCAAAGGGGGAAGAGGAGAGGAAAAAGATGATGAGAGAGTAGTGAGTGAGAGAAAGAGAGGCAATCAAGAAGTAAGAGGTACAGAACAGTGAAAAAAAAAATTATGGAGCAGAATGAAAACAGAGGGGTCGAGATGGGATAATCATCTGAAGTTGTTGAATTCAGTGTTGAGACCGGCAGGCTGTAATGTGCCTAGTTGGATGATAAGATGCTGTTCCTCCAGTTTGCGTTGAGCTTCACTGGAACATTGCATCAGGTCAAGGACAGACATGTGGGTATGGGAGCAGGATTGTGTGTTGAAGTGACAAGCCACAAGAAGGTCCAGGACCTGGGAGAGGTGTTAGGTATGATGGGAAGGTGCCGGGTGTGATGGGAGAGGTGTTAGGTGTGATGGGAAGGTGCCGTGTGTGATGGGAAGGTGACATGTGTGATGGGAGAGGTGTTAGGTGTGATGGGAAGGTGCCATGTGTGATGGGAAGGTGCCGTGTGTGATGGGAAGGTGCCGTGTGTGATGGGAGAGGTGTTAGGTGTGATGGGAAGGTGTGTGTGATGGGAGAGGTGTTAGGTGTGATGGGTAGGTGTTGTGTGTGATGGGAGAGGTGTTAGGTGTGGGCAGGTTGTCCTGGAGGGAACGATCTCTACGGAATGCAGACAGGGGGAAGGAAGGGAAGATGTGTTTAGTGGTGGCATCGTGTTGGAGTTGGCGAAAATAGCAGAGGATTATTCTTTGCATGTGAAGGCTGGTGGGGTGGAAGGTGAGAACAATAGGGACCCTATCCTTGTCCTGGGAGGGGAGGGAGGGGGTGAGGGTCATGGCGTGGGAGATGGACCGCACGCTATTGAGAGCCCTGTCAACACCTGTAGGTGGGAAGCCACAGTTGCAGAAGGAGGAGCACATATTAAGAGCACCACTTTGGAAAGCGGCCTCATCGGAACAAATGCAGCGGAGGTGAAGGAGCGAAGAGAAAGGGATAGAGTCCTTACAGGACATAGGGTGAAAAGAGCTGTAGTCCAGATAGCTGTGGGAGTCAGTGGGCTTGTAATGGATATTAGTGGATAGACTATTGTCCGAAGTGGAGACAGAAAGGTCAAGGAAAGGAAGGCAAGTCTCAGAGATGGACCAGGTGAAGGTGATGGAGGGATGGAAACTGGAGGCGAAGTTTATGAATTTTTCCAGGTCAGGACGAGAGCATGAAGCCACACCGAAATAGTCATCGATGTACCGATAAAGCAGTTGTGGGAGGGGACCCGGGTAGGCCTAGAACAAGAAATGGATTAGTGGTGCTGGAAGAGCACAGCAGTTCAGGCAGCATCCAAGGAGCTTCAAAATCAACGTTTCGGGCAAAAGCCCTTCATCAGGAATAAAGGCAGTGAGCCTGAAGCGTGGAGAGATAAGCTAGAGGAGGGTGGGGGGTGGGGAGAAAGTAGCATAGTGTAGAATGGGTGAGTGGGGGAGGGGATGAAGGTGATAGGTCAGGGAGGAGAGGGTGGAGTGGATAGGTGGAAAAGGAGATAGGCAGGTAGGACAAGTCTGGACAAGTCATGGGGACAGTGCTGAGCTGGAAGTTTGGAACTAGGATGAGGTGGGGGAAGGGGAAATGAGGAAGCTGTTGAAGTCCACATTGATGCCCTGGCATTGAAGTGTTCCGAGGCGGAAGATGAGGCGTTCTTCCTCCAGGCGTCTGGTGGTGAGGGAGCGGCGGTAAAGGAGGCCCAGGACCTCCATGTCCTCGGCAGAGTGGGAGGGGCAGTTGAAATGTTGGGCCACGGGGTGGTGTGATTGATTGGTGCGGGTGTCCCGGAGATGTCCCGGCATTGAGGGTGAGTTGGAGGTTTGGATTAGGAATTGGCTGGCTGGAAGAAGACAGAGGGTAGTAGTTGATGGCAAAGGTTCATCTTGGAGTGCCGTCACTAGCGGTGTTCCACAAGGATCTGTTTTGGGACCATTGCTGTTTGTCATTTTTATAAATGACCTGGAGGAAGGGTTAGAAGGTTGGGTGAGCAAGTTTGCAGATGATACGAAAGTCGGAGGAGTTGTAGACTGTGAGGAAGGATGTGGCAGGTTACAGCGGGATATAGAGAAGCTGCAGAGCTGGGCAGAAAGGTGGCAAATGGAGTTCAATGTAGCTAAGTGTGAGGTGATTCACTTTGGTAAGAGTAATAAAAAGATGGATTACTGGGCTAATGGTCGGATACTTGGTAGTGTGGAAGAGCAGAGGGATCTTGGTGTCCATGTACACAGATCTCTGAAAGTTGCCACCCAGGTAAATAGTGCAGTGAAGAAGGCATATGGCGTACTGGCTTTTATTGGTAGAGGAATTGAGTTCCGGAGTCCTGAGGTCATGCTGCAGTTGTATAAGACTCTGGTGCGGCCGCATCTGGAATATTGTGTGCAGTTTTGGTCGCCATACTATAGGAAGGATGTGGAGGCACTGGAACGGGTGCAGAGGAAGTTTACCAGGATGTTGCCTGGTATGGTAGGAAGATCCTATGAGGAAAGGCTGAGGCACTTGGGGTTGTTTTCATTGGAGAAAAGAAGGTTTAGGGGTGATTTGATAGAGGTGTACAAGATGATTAGGGGGTTAGATAGGGTTGACAGTGAGAACCTTTTTCCACGTATGGAGTCAGCTATTACAAGGGGGCATAGCTTTAAATTAAGGGGGGGGTAGATATAGGACTGATGTTAGGGGTAGGTTCTTCACTCAGCGAGTCGTAAGTTCATGGAATGCCCTGCCAGTAGCAGTAGTGGACTCTCCCTCTTTATGGGTATTTAAGCGGGCATTGGATAGGTATATGGAGGATAGTGGCTTAGTGTAGGTTAGGTGTGCTTTGATCGGCGCAACATCGAGGGCCGAAGGGCCTGTACTGCGCTGTAATGTTCTATGTTCTATGTTCTATGTTCTATGTTCCCTAAAGCGCTCTGCTAGGAGGCGCCCAGTCTCCCCAATGTAGAGGAGACCGCATCGGGAGCTTCAGATACAATAAATGATATTAGTGGATGTGCAGGTAAAACTTTGATGGATGTGGAAGGCTCCTTTAGGGCCTTGGATAGAGGTGAGGGAGGAGTTGTGGGTGCAGGTTTTACAGTTCCTGCGGTGGCAGGGGAAGGTGTCAGGATGGGAGGGTGAGTTGTAGGGGGGCGTGGATCTGACCAGGTAGTCACAGAGGGAACGGTCTTTGCAGAAGGCGGAAAGGGGTGGGGAGGGAAATATATCCCTGGTGGTGGGGTCTGTTTGGAGGTGGCGGAAATGTCGGTGGATGATTTGGTTTACCCCGAGGGGAACACTGCCCCTGCTCATTACTCCACCCCCATTCCCCCCACCATCACACCCACTCCAGTTACAGGTTCCACCCCCACTCCCAGCTCTATACCCACACCAGATCCCAGCTCCCAGCCCTGCCAAGTTTTCACCATCCTCCTAGACCTCCCCCTCACTGAGGACGAACGATCAGTCCTCAGCAAAGGACTCACCTTCATCCCCCTCCATCCACGCATCAATGAATTTAATACACGCCATGATGTCGAACAATTCTTCCGTCGCCTCCGCCTCCGAGCTTACTTTCACAATCAGGACTCCTGCCCACCTTCCGAGGATCCCTTCGCCCACCTCCAACACACTGCATCCACCTGGACACCCCGCGCTGGCCTATTACCTGCCCTCGACCTCTTCATTTCCAACTGCCGCCGGGACATTAACCGCCTCAACCTGTCTACCTCCCTCTCCCATTCCAACCTCTCACCCTCACAATGCACAGCCCTCCAATCCCTCTGCTCCAATCCCAATCTCACCATCAAGCCAGCAGATAAAGGGGGCGCAGTGGTAGTCTGGCGCACTGACCTCTACACCACTGAAGCCAAACGTCAACTCGAGGACACCTCTTCCTACTGCCCCCTCAACCATGACCCCAACCCCCATCACCAAACCATCATCTCCCAGACCATACAGAACCTCATCACCTCAGGAGATCTCCCACCCACAGCTTCCAACCTCATAGTCCAGGAACCCCGCACTGCCCGGTTCTACCTCCTTCCCAAGATCCACAAGCCTGACCACCCTGGCCGACCCATTGTCTCAGCATGCTCCTGCCCCACTGAACTCATCTCTACCTACCTCGACACTGTCCTATCCCCCCTAGTCCAGGAACTCCCCACATACGTTCGAGACACCACCCACGCCCTCCACCTCCTCCAAGACTTCCGTTTCCCCGGCCTCCAACGCCTCATCTTCACCATGGATATCCAATCCCTCTACACCTCCATCCGCCATGAGCAGGGCCTCTAAGCCCTCCGTTTTTTCCTCTCCAGACGTCCCCAACAGTACCCTTCCACCAACACTCTCATTCGTTTGGCCGAACTGGTCCTCACCCTTAACAATTTCTCCTTTGAATCCTCCCACTTCCTCCACACCAAAGGGATAGCCATGGGCACACGTATGGGCCCCAGCTATGCTTGTCTCTTTGTTGGCTACATAGAGCAGTTGATCTTCCGTAATTTAACCGGCACCACTCCCCACCTCTTCCTCCGCTACATTGATGACTGCATTGGCGCCACCTCGTGCTCCCGCGAGGAGGTTGAGCAATTCATCAACTTCACTAACACATTCCACCCTGACCTTAAATTTACCTGGACCATCTCTGACACCTCGCTCCCCTTCCTGGACCTCTCCATCTCCATTAATGACAAGCGACTTGACACTGACATTTTTTACAAACCCACCGACTCCTACAGCTACCTGGATTACACCTCTTCCCACCCTACCTCTTGCAAAAATGCCATCCCGTATTCCCAATTTCTCCGCCTCCGCTGGATCTGCTCCCAGGAGGACCTTTATTCCTGATGAAGGGCTTTTGCCTGAAACGTCGATTTCGAAGCTATTTGGACGCTCCCTGAACTGCTGTGCTCTTCTAGCACCACTAATCCAGAATCTGGTTTCCAGCATCTGCAGTCATTGTTTTTACCTCCCAGGAGGACCAGTTCCACTACAGAACACACAAGATGGCCTCCTTTAGAGACCGCAATTTCTCTTCCCACGTGGTTAAAGATGCCCTCCAACGCATCTCGTCTACATCCCGCACCTCCACCCTCAGACCCCACCCCTCCAACCGTAACAAGGACAGAACGCCCCTGGTGCTCACCTTCCACCCTACCAACCTTCGCATAAATCAAATCATCCGCCGACATTTCCGCCACCTCCAAACAGACCCCACCACCAGGGATATATTTCCCTCCCCACCCCTTTCTGCCTTCCGCAAAGACCGTTCCCTCCGTGACTACCTGGTCAGGTCCAAGCCCCCCTACAAACCACCCTCCCATCCTGGCACTTTCCCCTGCCACCACAGGAACTGTAAAACCTGCACCCACAACTCCTCCCTCACCTCTATCCAAGGCCGTAAAGGAGCCTTCCACATCCATCAAAATTTTACTTGCACATCCACTAATATCATTTATTGTATCCGTTGCTCCCGATGCGATCTCCTCTACATTGGGGAGACTGGGCGCCTCCGAGCAGAGCGCTTTAGGGAACATCTCCGGGACACCCGCACCAATCAACCACACCGCCCCGTGGCCCAACATTTCAACTCCCCCTCCCATTCTGCCGAGGACATGGAGGTCCTGGGCCTCCTTCACCGCCCCTCCCTCACCACCAGACGCCTGGAGGAAGAACGCCTCATCTTCCGCCTTGGAACACTTCCCCCCCCAGGGCATCAATGTGGACTTCAACAGTTTCCTCATTTCCCCTTCCCCCACCTCACCCTAGTTCGAAGCTTCAAGCTCAGCACTGTCCCCATGACTTGTCCGGACTTGTCCTACCTGCCTATCTCCTTTTCCACCTATCCACTCCACCCTCTCCTCCCTGAGCTATCACCTTTCTCCCCTCCCCCACTCACCCATTCTACACTATGCTACTTTCTCCCCACCCCCACCCTCCTCTAGCTTATCTCTCCACGCTTCAGGCTCACTGCCTTTATTCCTGATGAAGGGCTTTTGCCCAAAACATCGATTTCGAAGCTCCTTGGATGCTGCCTGAACTGCTGTGCTCTTCCAGCACCACTAATCTAGAATCTGGTTTCCAGCATCTGCAGTCATTGTTTTTACCTATAGAACAAGAAATGTTGCACATACTCCATGAAAAGGCCGGCATAGCTAGGACCCATTCGGGTATCCATTACTACACCTTTGATTTGGAGAAAATGGGATGAGTTGAAGGAGAAGTTGTTGAGAGAGAGAACAAGTTCAGCCAGGCAGAGGAGAGTGGTGATGGATGGAGATTGTTCAGGCTTCTTTTCGAGAAAGAAGCAAAAAGCTTTCAAGCCATCTTAGTGTGGGATGGAGGTGTAAAGAGATTGCACATCCATGGTGAATAGAAGGTGGTTAGGGTCTGCGAATTGAAAGCTGTCAATGTATCGCAGGACATCAGAGGAATCCCGGATGTAGGTGGGGAGGAGTGAACCAGAGGAGTAAGGATGGAGTCAAGGTAGGAGGAAATAAGTTCAGTGGGGCAGGAGCATGATGACACAATGGGCCTGCCGGGACAGTCCTTGTTATGGATTTTGGGGAGTAGGTAGAAATGGGCTGTCAGGGGTTGGGAGACGAAGAGGTTGGAAGCTGTGGGAGGAGGCATCCGGAGGAAATGAGGTCAGTCACGGTGTTGGAGACAATGGCTTGATGCTCAATGGTGTGGTCATGCTCTAGGAGGAGGTAGGAGGAGGAAGCTGAGAGTTGGTGCTCAGCCTCTGCGAGGTAGAGGTCAGTACGCCAGATGACAACAGCACCCCCTTTGTCAGTAGGTTTGATGACAAGGTTGGGGTTGGACCTAAGGAAGTGAAGGGCAGAAAGTTCGGATGGAGAGAAGTTGGAATGGGTAAGGGGGCAGAGAAATTAAGGCGGCCAATGTCTCGACAATTGTCAATGAAAAGGTCGAGGGCAGGAAATTGTCCTGGCGGGGGTGTCTAATTAGAGGTGGAATGTTGGAGGGATGTGAAAGGATCTGTGGAGCGGGGGGAGGACTCTTGCCCAAAGAAGTGAGCACGAAGGTGAAGGCGACAGAAGAAGAGCTCAGCATCATGTCGAGCCTGGAATTCATTGAGGTGGGGACATAAGGGTACAAAGCTGAGTCCTTTGCTGAAAACAGCATGCTCAGCCTCAGAGAGGGGAAGGTCAGAGGGTACGGTGAACACATGGAAAGGGTTGAGGCTGGAAGAGATGGGGCTTGAGGGATTGGGACTGTTGGACGGTGGAGGGTGGGCAGGGGTGTGGATGAGAAGTTGAAGCTTGTGTTCCTTAACATCTGCAAGAAACAGGAAAAGTTTGGAGTTAAGGCGTCGAATAATACGAAGGATGAAATGAAACTGTGGACCAGGACAGCTTTGAGAGAGTAAGTCGGTGCTGCTGGAGAGAGATGTCGAGTGCTTTCATATGGCAGCGCATGGCCCTGAGTGTGGCTTTTAGGATTCTTATAAAAGAATTCTACTGCTCTTCTTTAAAATAGTGCCATGAGATTCTTTTGTGTCCAGCTGAGCAGATACAACACATCATCTGAATGACAACATTATTCAGAAAAGATTTACAAGGATGTTGCCAGGATTGGAGAGTTTCAGCTATAGGGAGAGGCTGAATAGGCTGGGGCTGTTCTCCACGGAGCATCGGAGCCCAAGGGGTAACCTCAGATTTATAAAATCATGAGGGGCATGGATAGGGTAAAGAGACAAAGTCTTTTCCCTGGGATGGGGAGTCCAGAATGAGAGTGCATAGGTTTAGGGTGAGAGGGGAAAGATATAAAAGGGACCTCAGGGGCAACCTTTCCAGGCAGAGGGTGGTGTGAGCTGCCAGAGGAAGTGATGCCTGACATATTTGCAACATTTAAAAGGCATTTGGATGGTTATATGAATAGGAAGGCTTCAGAGGGATATGGGCAATGTGCTGTCAACTGGGACTGGATTAGATTTGGATATCTGGTCGGCATGGACGAGTTGGACTGAAGGGTCTGGTTCTGTGCTGTACATCTCTATGACTGTGACTATTTGTAATGGTGCAGTTCCCCCAGCACTGCACTCAGAGCATCATTGGGAATTTTCAACGCAAGTCTCTGCAGAAATCTCAGATTCAGAGGAATGCTGAGTCACGGTTGACACTTTGAAAGATGATAGATTAGTTAGTGTTTCAGCACAGTTCACACCCATCAATCATCTATCAGCATCCATCAGTGATCTCTGGCCCACTTGGACTCTCCTACAAAACACAGATTACAGGGAGACCCCATGTTTTTGGCATCACATACAAGCCAATTGTTGATAGAATTACCTCCTTTACAACTCCACAAGGTGAATTATGTTGTTCTAAATGCTTCCAATTAATGGCAATGGAGCTCTCTCGGGAAATCATGAATAGTGAGAAAACCTAATTTCATTTGCTTTGGATTATTGGGATGGTAATTCTGTGAACATGCCACTTAAACAAGCCAGAGGTAACTTGACTAATACACCTCTGCATGGCACATTGACTAATGAGTGAGAATTTCCAGTCAAGCTTATAAAAAGGGAAAATAGCACAGCTTTGTTAGCTGGTGTCGAGGTTACAGGAATTACTGCACACTCTCTCTCTTCTGATTATAAACTGTTCTGCAATGCAACATGTAGGTGGTCATCATTGCTTCCTTCACTTAAACCGATGTGCAACGTAAATTCCAGGACGAAGGAAACCTTTACAAATGGGATGAATGAAATCTAGAAATGTTGCTGAACCCAACTTCCCTTCCCCACTCCCAGGTTTGGTGTCTTGGTTTGATCCCAACAGCTATATTGATGGGATGTGTAAGGCTAACAATCTTCTCAGGCTAGTTCCCACCTCCGCACTTGTAACTTCTCCATAAATACAGAACAGTTGCATGTGCATTCTGGCTAATTATTTTGGCAGAACAGGCGCAAATCTGGAAAAGCTGCTGTCCAGAATTCACCTCCCTCTGTTTAGACTTGCCTGTGAATGAAGTGCATGGGCCAGGAATTGGCTATCACTATATCAGAGACCAAGATTATTAGTTTGATTAATGCCAAGGCAGAATGCTTACTCTAGTAGGAACTAATGTGTGGTATTCATCCTAATTAAAGTGTTAATTGGTTTTAATAGAAATCAGGACAGTCAAAGGAGTATAAAGCAGGAGAGAAAATTATTGGTGCCAAACAAAAAATGTCCCGACACAGGCCTGGTTAAATGATGAACACTTTGTTGAAACAGAAGACCGACCATTTCAGTCCAAGATGACTTCATTCTTTTTAACTGCTTGATTGTAACTTTAATCCTTCTATAAACTACATTACTGACTCCAGAACTATAAAGGCTGCTTTAAGCACGAGCACTGCTAAAGAAAGCATAGTAACACTGCCATTTGGAGATGAAAAGATATACGTCCATTAACTCACAAATAGAATTAGGAGAAAGAGAGGACTGCAGATGCTGGAGATTACAGTCAAGGAGTGTGGTGCTGGAAAAGCACAGCCAGTCAGGCAACATCTGAGGAGCAGGAGAGTCGACATTTCAAGCATAAGCTCTTTATCAGGAATGTTGGGGAGAGGGGAAGCGGTGCCAAGGGGTCTGAGAGATAAATGTGAGGGGGCTGGGGCTGAGAGGAAAGTAGCTGGGAATGCAATTGGTAAATGAAGATGGGGGTTTTGGGATAGGTCGGAGCAGAGGGTGAAGCAGATAGGTGGGAAGGAAGATGGACAGGTAGGATAGTTCAAGATGGCAGTGCCGAGTTGGAGGGTTGGATCTGGGATGGGGTAGGGGGAGGGGAGATGAGGAAACTATTGAAATCGACATTGATGCTGTGTGATTGGAGGGTCCCAAGGCGGAAGATAAGTTGTTCTTCTTCCAGGTGTCGGGTGGCTAGGATTTAGCGGTGGAAGAAGACCAGAACTTTCATGTCCTTGGCGGAGTGGGAGGGGAAGTTGAAGTGTTCGGCAACAAGGCGGTGGGGTTGTTTGGTGTGACCCAGAGATGTTCTCTGAAATGTTCTGCAAGTTGGCATCCTGCCCCCCCCCCCCCCCCAATATAGAGCAGACAACATTGAGAACAACGGACACAGTAGATGAGGCATTTGCATGTGCAGGGAAATCTCAGCCAGATGTGGAAGGATTCTCTGGGGCCTTGGACGGGGGTGAGGGGGGAGGTTTGGGCACAGGTTTTACACTTGTTGCAGTGGCAAGGGAAGGTGCCGGGAGTGGAGGGTGGCTTGGTGAGGGACGTGGACCTAACAAGGGAGTCACGGAGGGAATGGTCTCTGCAGAATGCTGAAAGGGGTAGGGAGGGAAATATATCTCTGATGGTGGGGTCTGACTGTGGATGGTGGAAATAGCAGAGGATGATGACGAGCTTATGCTCGAAACATCGATTGTCCTGCTTTTTGGATGCTGCCTGACTGGTTGTGCCTTTCCAGCACCACACGTTTTGATTCACAACTAGAACTGGTAGTTACAATGACGCAACGTAATGGAGGCAATTTCAACCTAACACCATTGGCGAACTGATGAAATTGTTTATTATGTTGGTGTACACACATCGACATTATTCACTATTAAAAGCTGCAGAAAGTTCGTAGACAAACTGTCAAGCCACCATTTCACCCTATCTCAACAATTTCAATTAAAATTAATATGGAGTTCAATTAAAATGATCTCACCCATCCCCCTTTGATTACCACCTCCACAAAGCCAAAGTGTCTGTGCATGAATTGATTGTAATTTGTTATTGGAGTGTGGATAATAGGGGAAAACCATTTTTATTTCTGATCCCTAGTTGGCTGCTTTTAATGGTGACAGTCCACACAATTCATAGGATCTCTACAGTGTACAAGCAGGCCAATCAGCCCATCAGGTCCACACCAACTACCCAAACACACGCCCCTACCCTATTCTCGTAACCCCGCATTTCCCATGGCCAATCCCACCTAACCTGCATGTCTTTGGACTGTGGGAAGAAACCAGGGCACTCAAAGGAAATCCACTGAGACACGGGGATCTGAGACACTGAGATGGGATCTGATTGAAACGTATAGGATTATGAAAGGATTGGACACTCTGGCAGGAGGAAACATATTTCCGCTGATGGGGGAGTGCCGAACCAGAGGACACAACTTAAAAATACGGGGTAGACCATTTAGGACAGAGATGAGGAGAAACTACTTCACCCAGAGAGTGGTGGCTGTGTGGAATGCTCTGCCCCAGAGGGCAGTGGAGGCCCAGTCTCTGGATTCATTTAAGAAAGAATTGGATAGAGCTCTTAAAGATAGTGGAGTCAAGGGTTATGGAGATAAGGCTGGAACAGGATACTGATTGGGAATGATCAGCCATGATCATATTGAATGGCGGTGCAGGCTCGAAGGGCTGAATGGCCTACTCCTGCATCTATTGTCTATTGTCTATTGTCTATTGTCTAATGTGCAAATTCCACACAGACAATTGTCCGGGGCTATAACCAAGCTTGCTCCCTGCGGCTGTGAGGCAGCAGTGCTAAGCACTGAGCCACTGTGCCACATCAATGATTGTTTCACTGCCTGGTGTCAGAGCTTTCATCCCTTTAACAGTGAAGATCCCACCTTTGCTGGCTGCCAACCGGTGAGCCAGTAGCTCTTCAGTCTCTCGATCAGCTTGACTTGTGAGACCTTGCAGTGAGCAGATTGTTTCTCACTCTCTACACATGGATTGCACATCACCAGTGTAAGACAAGCGCAGAGATTACAGTGGAGATATGATCAAGGACAACACCCAATTACTCTACTTGATATCCCATCAGTCAGAATTTCTAAATTATTGGGCAAATCAGCTGGTGATAGATCATCTCAAAAAGTAATTATGCAATGCCATGCAAATGAGATACACAAGCCCCAGGCCAAACAGTGCCTTTCCTTTCTTTTACCTTAGAGGATATTAAACACAGAGTAACCTTTTTTAAAAGCATTGAAATTACAGAAATGTTTTAACTTTTCTGGATGATACACTGATATTATCCACCAATCAGTGAACACACCCTTCACCCCCACAGACCACACCCTCACTCCTCAATGACCACACCCTCACACCTCACTGACCACACAGTCCCCCCCACTGACCACCACCCATCCCGTCACTGACCACACCATTCCCCCTCACTGACCACACCCTCACCCCTCACTGACCACACCCTACCCTCCTCATTGACCACACCTTACCTCCCACTGACCACACCCTCCCCCTCACTGACCACACCCTGATCCCTCCCCATCACTGACCGCATCCTCACCCCAGTTCCCCCCTCACCATAATTGACTACACCTTCCCCAGCTTCCCCTCATCATCACTGGCCATACCCTGACCCAGCCCATCCTACCCATCGCCAACCACACCCTCACCCCAGCACAACCACCTCCCCCCCCACTTCCCATTACTGCCTTCCCATGGCTCCCCTTCTAAACCACATTCTAACTATCTTCACAGACTCTCTCCTGGCTCCATTTCCCACCAGCACTCTACCCCAGAGACACTTCTCTAACAATTTCACCATAAATGTGTTTGTTTTAGGTCCTTGTGCCTGGACAATGTTGTGGTGAGGATTCCTCGCCAATCACATAGCAGAACCCAAAATCAGTGCATATACAGACAACCTGTAAATCTGTTCCTTTCACCATCAAATCTCAAAGCAATACCTGCCAAGGCAATTCTTGCAGTGACAGGAATAGCCAATCACAATATAGCCAAAACTCCCCAGCGGTCAATGCACCGTTCCATGTTTCCACCTCTATCCTCCAATTCTGCCTCTCCCAAACACAACTTTCCATCAATAAATTAAAGGCAATGTTTCTGTGTGAAATCCCTGGGACAAAAAACTTTGATTCACAAGAAAAGTAAGAGCAGTGAACCCCAACCTGAGTGACTCAAAAATAAATCTGAAAAGCAAGGATTAAAAATTCAATCTCTGGCTCATACTGTAACCCAGGAGGATTGCTACCATAGCAACCACAACCAATTGCATGTGGTGTGCCCAGAGTCCTTGCAGTCAAGTCTTCCACATTTGCATCATTAGTCCCTGCAGACTTCACCAACAGTTATCAACTCTTCAAAATATCCAGCACGATCACAAAATCAGGCACAGTCATGAGAAAATCATCAGCAACGAACCTGCAATTTGCTCATCCCTTTAAAAGGCACTGAGTAGATATTTGTGTGCGTGTGTTTGTGTGCACCCAGGGAGATGCTCCTTCTTGCTATCAACGTGTTCAGTTATGTGAGATTAAGAGAGGGTTTTGACCACAGAGGTGAAATTCAAAGTGCTCGTACAAATACCAAACTAGTGCTACACATTGACCAACATCATGACCAGTCTGCTCATCACACTCCTGGACCACAATGTTAATAACCATGTTAACGCTCTCACCAATGTGCTGAAGTTAACCCCAAGAGTGTGGGTGCCATTTTGAAATCAAGAAGTCATCCGTACCTCCGAGTCTACAGCAGCGTATGACTTGATACCTCATAAGACATGTTCAAAATTGATGAACATTGGTCCAAAGTCAGCATAGGATTGAAATATACTCTTAAAATCAAAGTGCTATTTGTTCTATGAGGCATTAGGCTCTGAAAGGGTTAATGCTGAGGATGATATTAAGCATTGCCCAATGTAATGACATTGTATAGACTTGAGTGAGGGAATAACTTGGTTCTAAAAGGACCCTCTAAGTCTCCTTCATAGCCTTGATATTGTTATGTTATGTCTCACAGCAAGTGTATAATATACCTTGAAGAGACATGCTTATGATGTCATCACTATATCATGGCATGTGACCTGATGGTATAAAGATCTCAGTCACCATCTTATTTTATAGTATAACACAGTGTGGGAAGGATGTTGCAGTTGAAAATGGAAAGGCTTGCTCTTTATCCAAATGTGGCACTGCTTCTGATCACAATGTACATGTTATATAACAGGAATTATTATAAACGTCACTATTATGTAATTCACAAAGAATTGACTCCCAAGTATTGTATCATGGTGGTAGTGCATTGTTTAGCAGAACTGCTTGTAAACAACTCTGAGACTTAATTTGCTGACCAGTGGAAACCCCACTGAAAGATCAGCTACATGACAACTCTTTACTTCAGAGAATTCAGAAGACTAACAGCAAAATGTTTACATCAGTACTGATCTGCAACTTAAAGGCTACTTCATCCTGTATTGCCCTGACATTTTTGACCTTCTACCATAATTTTAAAATAACATGAAGCAGTCAAAAGACTTCTTGCAGGCTTAAAGCTAAATTAGACAGCAAAAGACTACTGTCTGTTAAACATAGAGCCCTCCTGTTAAGGGCACAAAAAAAGCTTTTTATGCATTAAAGGTAATTTTCTGAACTGAAGAAGCTTCTGTTCATGCAGGGCCTAGTTGGTTCAACAATTTTCTCTCTTCAGTTTGGTGCTGAAGCCGATATAACACCATCACTTCTTATTTGGTGCAAGCTCACATTAATGGCTGAAACTTGTTACTGCAGGCTTTTATTTGTTAAATGTACAATTCCAAAGGTATTCCCATATAGCTGCCACCCTTGTCCTTCTAGATAGTAGTAGTCAGGGTTCGGAGGTGCTGACTGAGGAGAATTACTCCCGTGTATCTTGAAGATAGCACACACTGCTGCTACTGTGCGTCAGCGGTGGAGTGAGTGAATGCTTGTGCTTGCGGCACCAATAAAGAGGCTATTTTTTTCTGATTTGGAGATGCCTGTGTTGGACTGGGGTGCACAAAGTTAAAAATCACACAACACCAGATTATGGTCCAACAGATTTAATTGGAAGCACGCTAGCTTCCAGAGCGCTGCTCCATTTTTTTCTGGATGGTGTCAAGCTTCCTGAGACTTGTTGGTGCTGCATTTATCCAGAAAGGTGGAGAGTATTCCATCATACACCTGACTTTTGCATCATAGATGATGGACTGGCTTTGGGAAGTTACTTGTTGCAGGATTCCTAGACTCTGACCTCCTCTTGTAGCCAAGTATTTATATGACTAGCCCAGTTTAGTCTTTGGTTGAGGGGAGCACCTGGATGCTGATAGTGGGAGATTCATTGATTGACTGTCAAAGATAGATTCTCTTTTGTTGTAGGTGGTCATTTCCTGACACTTGTGTGGCGTGAATATTGCTTGGGTAATAGTGGACATGCATGTGCAGAAAATCTGGTTCAAGCCAGACTTTGGAACAAGACACAAGCAACATCAATAATGTTGCAACTCCACTACACTGGCAATCACTTCTGAATATATATAAAAAGAGAAATAAAAAAGGCTTTGGTTCCCTCACCTTTGAAGGTTTGCATTGCTCTTAATGAGATTTGCATGTAAATTATTTAATTAGAAACACGGGTGATTTACTGGTGATGGTCAATATATGAAAAAAAGTACCACAGGTGACTTGATGATGGAAAAAGTTATGTGGAAGAGCACTTCTGAATATATAAAAAAAACTGCACTGGCAATGTGCACAAATATGTTGATGAAATATACAGACAACAAACTAAATGGGCAATCTCAGAAAAGGACCAAGTTTTTCATATTGTCAACCTCACAGACAATGTCAATGTTATAACACAATCAGAAACATTCACAACCATCAACATCATATGTCCCCAATAAGCAGGTCAATACACGCTGAAAATCAGCAACAACATAGGAGATACTGCCAACATGTCAACACTCCGTGTGCTAAAAGACATTGTCTCCAACAAGTGGGGACCACATACATGGCACAGTCCACAAGAGACTATCTCACCGCCCATAATGGATCACCAATTCCATGCAATTGCGCAGTCATGATGCAGCACCAATTTGCAAATTCATCTTGGATTCCTGAAATCTTCTACCTGGTGGATGCCTGTAGTCCCGCAGTGGCAGGATTACCATTATGCACAGATCTTGGATTATGAATAATCAATGAGATCCAAGCCACATTATTGAGGTAGAACAAATTAGGCGTTGTGCAATTAAATCAGGCAATTAAATCCAGCTGTACCCAGGTGGATTTGACGTGATCACCAATTTAAGGGCCATGTAATATTACATCTCTTGGATAACACAAGCCCATTTATCAATCCTCCAAAGAGGCACAGTGTGCACAATGATTATCATCCCAAGCACAACTTATGTTCAGAGGGTAAGTGTAAATGACTTTGCCTATCAATCAATTGAATAACCCTTCTAGGATATTGGACATTCACCCTCAAAGACGGAGACTGAAAAAGATGCAGAGGCAGCAAGCAGTAAAGAAGTCCCACAAATAAGCAGTGGAGCAGGAGTGCACATCAGAAATCCAGACATAAATACCTGGACGTTAGCAAAAGTTTCTAAGATATGCAGCCAGCCCAGAAATTATGAAGTCATCACTGATTGTGGCGCTACATTGTGAAGGAACAGAAACCAGCTTAGATCAATGTACAACGTGCCATTTATGCATGGAGACAGTGAGGAATAACTGAGTATGTGATGATGCTGAGTGACAGCAATTAACATCAAGACACAAGCTGGTGGTCAGCCAAGAGTGCCCAAGACGTAACACCGAGCTCTCCAGTTTATGATGCATTGTCAAAACTTCAAACTGTTGCATTAAAGTTTGAATTGCTAACCTTGTTAACTCTGTTTTGCCTGTTTGTATAATTAATTAATTTATAGCATGTATGACTGTGCAAGTATTTATGTCTGTTTGCGATTTTCTTTTATTTGGAAAAATGTGTTGTCCCTCACAGTTATATGTATTGTATCTTTAAGAAACATACTCATGATATTATCACCATGTGACCTGAAGGGGTAAAGATCTCAGTCTCCATCTTGCTGGGCCCATGATATGCTGCAGAGAAGCAAACCATAGTTTGTAAAGAAATTACTCAGTACTGTCCCAAGACAAGATAGTGTTTGTGATTCTATATACACAAACATATGTAGAGAGCTGTAATAAATATCTAATGAATCTTTCAGTATTAGATGACTCATACCTAACTGTTATGTTGTGGGCGCTAACATAAGTATCATCTAATAGGTACAAAAACACTAAAAGAGTAAAAATCCTATCACTGCATCTACAACAGATCCTGAGAACAAAACAGATCAGGATTAAGGATTAACAGTGGTAGTTATTTATAAGGTAATGACTCATATATCCAAGTTATCACATCAAATAAAAATGTCTCTCATGCCAATAACAATTATACCTGATTACTGTCATACAATAATCAATATCTTGTTTATACAAGAACTTCTTGTTCAACTACCAGGTTGTTATCCACGACCATAATAGGTCCCTACCTCAAAAAAGGAGCATAGCAGAAAATCTGTCTGATGTATCTTTCACGAAGGTGATTGTCTTCCAACAGCCTTAGTCACAATAGAGAAGTTGCTGTGACATTACAGCTAACTTGACACTCAGTATTGAATGTGTTCAGTTTGCATCCAACTGTGATGAAGTAGAGATAAAATGCTTTCAAGAAGATTTTAATAGGGCATTTTTCTAAAATTGTCAAATGATTGTAACTTGGTTCCTTTACAACACACAATGCAATGGCAGCACTATCACCTTATAAGATCCTCTTTGAAATTTTCTGCTTAAAATCAAGGTGATTAAACATAAAATGAATTGTCTTCAGTGTCACAAAGGACTGCAAACAGTGAATATGAAAATGCACTTTAGATGTTGATCCATTCCAATATTTAGAAAATAAACATTTGAATTTATGCCATGTATTTCACAAGCAATGGATGTGTTTTATAACCAAAAAATTACTTTTGAAATATAGTCAGCCACTTTTGCCTCAAGGATAAACACAGCGGCCAATTTGTGTACAGCAAAGGTCACACAAACAAATAGGAAATAAGATAAATGCTTTTGTCACACTGGTTTGGTTCACTACAACTCCTGAGCTCTTCTTCATGTACTTTTGTGAATTCCCAGGCCTTACTTTATCACGTTATCCAAAAGATAGCATCTCTGGTAATGCTGATTTCCTTCAGTACTGTGCTCGAGGATCAGCCCAGATTATGCAACTGAAGTTCACATATGGGCTCAGAGTCAATTTATATGAAAATTGTGAAAGATTCAGAACAGGCAACTGGTTCATTTGTACCTGTTTGGGTTTACTGACCCACACTGGATCCTGATTAAAAGAATATCTTTTGTTTAGAATTCTTAGTCTTGTTGTCAAATGTTCCTTGGTCTTGCCCTCCCTGAACTCTTTCAATCCTACAACTTGCGATCTCTGTGATCCCTTAATTCTGATCTCTTGTGCTTCCATGATTTTAAACTCTCCAACATTGGCAACTATGTCACCTTAAGCCTTTGTCTTTTCTCCTGAAACCTCTTCACCTCTCTACATCTTCTTTTTTTCTTAGGATATTCGTTATGACCTATCTCTTTGACCAAGCATTTGCTCATCCAGATTAAAGGAGATTGAATTTTATTTGATACAACTGCTGTAAAGCACTTTGGGATATATAAATTCATTAATGGTGCTGTATAAATGCAGTTTGTTGTTTTATGGAATATCAAAAATACCTCTGGGCTTTGTAACTTAGAGATGGCAGCTGAATTGACACCTTTCATGTGCATGAGAAAAAGTTAATACAGTAATATTGGAACACAGTTAGACCACACATCTACTCAAGTCCATTCAGTTGGGTCAGATCAGATCTGTGCCTCAATTCCACTTACCTATTGGTTGAAAAACATCCATACCATAAAGCTGTTCACTTTGAAAAGTTCCAACTGTCACCACCTTTTGATGAAGAGAGTTGCACTTTCTGACTATACTTCGTGTAATACCACTGAGTTTCATTTTCGGAATTGTACCTAAAAGATTGCAGATTAATGCTATGCCAGAGGAATGTGTTGATCGTGCACAAATTTCCTGGATCAACCTGTGTAACATTATTCCAGTGCATCAAGTGTAGAGAGAATATGAATTATGGAGAGAATATTTGCATGGAAGTGAATGTTTAAGTGACTGGGGCTGGTTCTTGATTGCACACAAATTACCTTTAAGTGATGGCTGCACATTGAGTAGTCTCATTGCCAACGATTAGCAATGCAGCTGCCTGCATTTTGAAAGGGGCCTACCTTCGGATTTCTACTCGTTTTAAACAGGACCCTGATGTCATTTTAAGTTGAAGTGGAAGCTTGGCCACAGCATGCATTCCAATTAGCTCCAGAAGTAATGGAACTAAAGAATCCTGTAAAAGGCGAGTGTTGATTATTGTTGTGGATCCTTGAAGAGTTGCAGAACAAAGTCAGTGGGTGGCTCACATTGCAAACCAAGGACTTTGCCACAAAAGGGACAGAAAATCACAAGGGGAGTACTACAAGTTGTAGAGAGAGCTACTTAATTGCAGGAAGAGAGGAGATGGTCTGCTTACTCAAGACATTTGCAAATGGATCAAAGCATCCAAAGGGTAAAAATGATAGCAAATATGCACCAATAGTGTTTTATTGGCAATACCCTGTTGTGATATTGGGCAGAATTTTAACATTCAGACGTGATCACAGCATTGGAGGTTAATAGCATGCGAGCAATCTGATAGAATGGTGAGAGTGTTAAATTATAAAAATAAACAGATGTATCGGGAAAAGATGCAACAAGATTCTCAAGGGTGACACCAGAATTGTGAGGTTATAAGTATTGGGAAAGAAAGGGTATGCTGGGTCTCTTCTCTCTTCAAAAGTTAAGGCTGATGGGTTATTAAAATCGTTGCCTATAAGATCTTTAACATTTTTAAAATTAAGAATGAGTGAGTAAGTGAATAAGAAGTGTTTCCACTCATGGGAAAATGCTGGACTAAAGGCCATGATAATCACCTCATCCATGAATCACAAAAAGCAAGCATTCAAGTTCAGTGAGTAATAGGGAAGGCAAATGGCGTTTGTTTCAGAGGAATGGATAATTAAAGGTAGGGAGGGAATGCTGTCTTGGACACTGTGATGTCTGTTTTATGCCTGTGGATCTGCCACATTTATTGAATTTATAAGGTTTGAGGTTCCCTGAGGAAAATATTGATTTTCCTTTTTCGATCTAAACTGCCATTGATGTAAGAATATTAAGCTAGAACCTGAATGCAGGGGTTTTGCATTGTGAACTTGGTTTGGGCCTTAAATTGATGATAGAATTGCCCTACCCAGCATGACTTTGCACACTGCGGGTAACTAAGATCAATGTTCCATTATAAATTCAAGATATTGGTTCTTGTTACACCGCATGTGGTGTCATTTAAGATAAATTGTTTCAAATAAAGAGCATGTACTTTACGTCCAGCCTTGTATTTTAAATGAAGGCAGAATACAGCAGATGCTGACAATTTCAAATTGAATAGGAAATGCTGGAGTCCAAGCTGCATTAGTGGACAGAGAAAGGAGTATTCATCTTCATACCTATCTGTCTGGAAGCTCATCCGAAGCACCAGGAATCCTGAACACATTATGGAAATTGTATTGTTATGCTACAATATTGAAGAAAATGTATGCAACTGGCAAACTGGCTGTGAAATTCACTCTTCGGTGAAAATGAACTATAAGAAATTGTCCATGATTGCAGACATGCTACTGTAAGGGATACATTTACAGGGTAAAAACAATGACTGCAGATGCTGGAAACCAGACTCTAGATTAGAGAGGTGCTGGAAAAGCACAGCAGGTCAGGCAGCATCCAAGGAGCAGTAAAATCGATGTTTCGGGCAAAAGCCCTTCATCAGGAATACAGGCAGAGAGCCTGAAGGGTGGAGAGATTTACACCCCATACAAGTGTAGTGTCTGTGATAGCACTGCCAGTGAGTTAACTTGCTCACTGCCTGACTACAAATCATTGGAAAATTCCATTAGTTGCACTGTTGAACTAATTTCACATTGCAAAGTGTAGACTTGTTAAGTAACATAACAATGTGAAGTTCTCATCCCATACAGGGATCCAACTCTGTTCTGTGTCTCTTAACTCTGCAGCCTGTACATTTTAATGACCTACCCAAATACCTTTTGGCGGGTTGTTGCAGAATTTGCAGCAAGGGATGTTGAAGGAAGTAGTTAGCAGAATAATGACACAACCAACTAAAAGCGAGGGGAATGGCCAATGGGATGATGAGGAGAGTGGTGATGGAAGGGCAGCCAGCGAGAAGACAATGGGTACAGCGAGGGAGACAGCAAAGGGTGATGAGGGAAGGGCAGCAACAACAGGCATTACTTTCAGTTCCAGTTCCAGTGCAATGTGGGCACATGATAGTGACATCACTAACACCAATGTCCTGTTAAGTGCTTTAGTGGTGGATAAATTGTGAAAAATTAACCACTAGTTACATCGCCTGTCCATTCATACATTGCCACTTTCCTTCCTATTGTTGGGTGGTAAGTTAGATGGACAGGGATAGGGAAAGCGCAGCAGGCATCTGACTGTATTGTGACCAAACACCAAGTAATGTTCCTCAATTTGTTGCCATTTCATATATGCCACTCCAATCTCTAAGCTCCCAGGCGAGGAGGGATGAACTGCTTCCACCACCCCTCCATCTTTATTTCCCACGTCCCTCAGTTGTTTGCAACAAGCTTAATTGAGAAAGGATCCCTTCCTCTGTGGATACCCTTGTTCCAGAGCCAAATGAATTCACATTTTAAGAGGAGCCAATTTAACCAGGTTTTCTTCAGTTGACAACAAGTGAGTTTGTTAACAAATAACTTGAGAAGAATTTAAAACATAACACCCATCAAGCTAGATTAACAGTGAGTAAAAAAGATAAAAGTGATAGAAAGTAAATATATGGATCAATTTGAATTGTTCACAAAAAGCAAATAGTTGAACATTGTAGTAGAGATTACCAGTAGCATTGACATTAGTTGAACAGTTGGTTTCATAATCCTTAATTTTGCAGATTGGTTAAGATTCTGTAGTTCTGAATCCTTTTGACTGAAATTAACCTTCAGCATACAGGGTGGGGAGAGTACTTTTGTTGTCCCTTTTCTCGAAAGGTTCCACGTGGTAGACTGGTTAGCAAGGTTAGACCACATGGAACCCGGGGGAGCTAACCAATTGGATACAAAATTAGTTTGAAGGTAGGAGACCGAAAGTGATGGTAGATGGTTGCTTTTTGGACTAGAGGCCTGACACCAGCAGTGTGCCGCAAGGGTCAGTGCTAGGTCCACCGCTTCTCATTATTTACATAAATGATTTGGCTGTGAATGCAGGAGGTCTGGTTAGTAAGTTTGCAGATGACTCCAAAATTGGAGGCTTAGTGGACAGTGAGGAAGCTTACCTCAGAATACAACAGGACATTGATCAGATGGGCCAATGGGTCAGGGAGTAGCAGATGAAGCTTAATTTACATAAATGAGAACTGTTGGATTTGATAAAGCAAGTACTGTTATTGGTAGGGTCCTGGGGAGTCTATTCTTGATGAAGGGCTTTTGCCCAAAACGTCAATTTTCCTGCTCCTCGGATGCTGCCTGACCTGCTGTGCTTTTCCAGCACCACTCTAATCTAGACTCCTGGGGAATGTTGCTGAACGAAGAGACCTATGGGTGCAGGTGTATATCTCCTTGGAAGTGGAGTTGCATGTAGACAGGGTGGTTGGTGAAGGAGGCATTTGGCACACTTGCCTTCAGTGGTCAGTGTTTTGAGAATAGGAGTTGGGAGAACTGTTGCAGCTGCACAGGGCATTGATTAAGCCACCTTTCAAATACTGCATTCAATTCTGGTCATCCTGCTACAGGAAAGATGTCTTCAACTTGAAAGGGTTCAGAAAAGATTTCCAAGGAGGCTGCCACAACTGGAGGGTTTGAGCCATAGGTACAGGCTGAATGGGCTGGGGCTTTTTTCCCTGCACTGTCAGAGGCTAAGGGGTAACCCTATAGAGGTCTATAAAATCATGAACAGCATGGATAGGGTAAATAGCCAAGGTCTATTTTCCAGGGTAAGGGAGTCCAAAACTAGAGGACACAGGTTTAGGGTGCATGGAGAAGGATTTAAAAGGGATCTAAGAGGCAAATTTTCACGCAGAGGGTGGCATGTGTATGGAATGAGTTGCCAAGGGAAATGGTGGAGATGGGTACAATTAAAATGTTTCAAAGGCATCTAGATAGGTATATGCATAGGAAGGGTTTAGAGGCCAAAAGCTCGCAAATGTGACTAGATCAGTTCAGGATACCTGGTCGGCATGAATGAGTTGGATTGAAGGATCTGTTTCCGTGCTGTATAATTCTATAACTCCATGACTCTATGACCCCAAATGGTTAGCAGAAGTCAGAGTGAGAGATTATCATTCCTGCAACATAAGGATAACTTAGAGATAATTCTTCAATTGTGACCATTACAGCACATTAATGCTTGCACATGAGAGTGTTTCATCCAACTGACAAAGTTGAAACTGGCTTTTTAACCCCCATCCTTGTGTATTCATCAACAGGATGAACATAAAGTATCAAGATTAGAGTGGTGCTGGAAAAGCACAGCAGGTCAGGCAGCATCCAAGCAGCAGGTAAATCGATGTTTTGGGCCAGAGCCCTTCATCAGAAGTGGCTTCCTGCTCCTCGGAAGCTGCCTGACCTGCTGTGCTTTTCCAGCACCACTCTAATCTTGACTCTAATCTCCAGCATCTGCAAAACTTATTCCTAACATAAACTAGACCTACAGTTTGGGACATAAGCCACAGGGTGTGTGGATTACTGTTGAGCAGGAAGTCCTCAGCCCCTTGTTCCTTTCATTGTGAGAGGAGATTATGGCCCAGTCAGTTTGGAATCAAATCTCTCCTCTTTTGAACAGGTTTTGCTTCCCTTCACTTCCATAAGTGTAAAGCTCTGTGGGTCTCTCTCTTTCTTTCCCAACAGCCACTTAATTTACATCTGCAGCCATTTTAGCTGTATCAGCCTCTTTTGGGAAACCCATTTAGGGATTACGTTAAAAATGTCCATAGTACTTCAAGGTTCTGTACTGTGGTTATCACAGTTAGTATTGCCCATTTTGTGACAGTAATAAATTTGCATTTTACCTCTGATGTATTACTTAGAGTCATAGAGTCATAGAGATGTACAGCACAGAAACAGACCCTTCGGTCCAACTCGTCCATGCCAACCAGATATCCCAACCCAATCTATTTCCACCTGTCAGCACCTGGCCCATATCCCTACAAACCCTCCCTCTTCATATACCAATCCAAATGCTTTTTAAATGTTGCAATTGTACCAGCCTCCACCACTTCCTCTGGCAGTTCATTCCATCCACGTACCACCCTCTGTGTGAGAAAGTTGCCCCTTAGGTCTCTTTTACATCTTTCCCCTCTCACACTTTCCCCCTAGTTCTGGACACCCGGCCCCAGGAAAATTTATCTATTTATCTATTGTCTATTTATCCTATCCATGCCCCTCATAATTTTTTAAACCTCTATAAGGTCACCCCTCAGCCTCTGACACTCCAGGGAAAAAAGCCCCAGCCTGAACATCCTCTCCCTGTAGCTGAAATCCTCCAACCCTGGCAACATCCTTGTAAACCTTTTCTGAACCCTTTCAAATTTCACAACATCTTTCCGATAGGAAGGAGACCAGAATGGCACGCAATATTCCAAAAGTGGCTGAACCAATGTCCTGTACAGCCGCAACATGACCTCCCAACTCCTGTACTCAATACTCTGGCCAATAAAATAAAGCATATCAAACACCGCCTTCACTATCCTATCTACCTGCGACTCCACTTTCAAGGAGCTATGAACCTGCACTCCCAGGTCTCTTTGTTCAGCAACACTCCCTAGGACCTTACCATTAAGTGTATAAGTCCTGCTAAGATTTGCTTTCCCAAAATGCAGCACCTCGCATTTATCTGAATTAAACTCCATCTGCCACTTCTCAGCCCATTGGCCCATCTGATCAAGATCCTGTTGTAATCTGAGGAAACCTTCTTCGCTGTCCAATTTTGGTGTCATCTGCAAACTTACTAACTGTGCCTCTTATGTTCGCAACCAAATCATTTATGTAAATGATAAAAAGTAGAGGGCCCAGCACCGATCCTTGTGGCACTCCACTGGTCACACGTCTCCAGTCTGAAAAACAACCCTCCACCACCACCCTCTGTCTTCTACCTTTGAGCCAGTTCTGTATCCAAATGGCTAGTTCGCCCTGTATTCCATGAGATCTAACCTTGCTAATCAGTCTCCCATGGGGAACCTTGTCAAATGCCTTACTGAAGTCTATATAGATCACATCTACCGTTCTGCCTTCATCAATCCTCTTTGTTACTCCTTGTGTCCCCTAAATGTGTTGTGAAATTATTTCAATAATAAATAGGAAAATCCAACATGTTTATGATTGGCATTATTTTGAAGCAATGTATTTGAGCTCTTTGAACCCACCAAAAACAAAATGGCATCAGATTCCTATCACAGTGGAATTAAGTAGAATATCTTAGAGTCATAGAGATGTGCACCACAGAAACAGACCCTTCGGTCCAACTGGTCCATGCCGAGCAGATAACCCAACCCAATCTGGCCCCACCTGCCAGCACTTGACCCATATCCCTCCAAACCCTTCCTATTCATAAACCATCCAAATGCCTTTTAGATGTTGCAATTGTACTAGTCTCCACCACTTCCTCTGGCAGCTCATTCCACATACGCACCACCCTCTGTGTGAAAAAGCTGCCCCTTAGTTCTATTTTATATCTTTCCCCTTTCACTCTAAACCTATGCCCTCGAGTTCTGGACTCCCCCATCTTGCTAAACATTTTTATTAAAAAAAAGGAATTTTTTTCTTTTGAATATTACAACAAATACAAAACCAAATAATTCAAACTAATGTTAAAAAACAAGCCTGCTAATTACATAAATAAATAATAACTAATAACTCAGCAATAATGATAATGATAATAACCATAACGCAGCTCAACAAAACAAAGCAATAGCCCTTGATCATCGAGCACATAACTTTATATATATTCATATGTTCATAGTTCCTCCCCTCTGGATACCAGATTCATTACATACAATTGCCATCGCTATATAAAGGCTCTTATTAGTAAGCTGGACAGATCTGTACCCAGGTAGTCCAAAAAGGGCCGCCACATCTTACAGAAATTCTCAGTTTTATGGTGCACCATATTTGTAAGAAAGTCCTAGGGGATATGCTCCATGACTAGCTTATGCCAACCCACCAGCCCCAGGGGATTTTCCGACACTCACCCTAATAGAATATTCTTTCTGGCACAAAAAGAGAGGATACTGAAAAGCCTTTTTTTGTGCACATCTAATAAAGTGAATTAAAAAACCAAGAAGAAGGAGTCCGTCTCCACCTCCGTCCCCAAGGCCTCTCTATTTTGCCTACCACAACACTCCAGTATGCCCACAGCGTGTGGCAGGACCAAAGACAATGGTCACTTTACATTTAGGCTTTAAATTTAACGAGGCCGTCTGGGACCAGATGGACCCTGGGCAGAATCTTCAATTGCAAGGCTTGGGTCCTGCTGCAAATCGAGATCCTTCTTATATTTTCCCAATATCCTCCTATATTTCAAAAGAGATCTCAATGTCCAATTCCCTCTCCCATACCTTACGGAACCATTCAGTCTCATCTGAGGGACCCTCTCCCAATAGGTGATAAGCATTGCTAACAGATAATGTGTATCCTCAGCACTCAACACCCTGTTCTCCATTTCAGACTGATAAGGATCAATTAGAAGTGTGGGTCTCTTTTTGTATGAAGTTTCTAATTTGAAAGGAATGAAAGAGATCCCTACTGGGCAATTCATATTTCCAAGCCAACTGGTCAAAGGACATTAATATTTCCCCTTTGAATAAATCACCCAGGCAAGACACACCTCTAGCTGCCCATAGTTTAAACCCAGAGTCTATCATCTCTGGCTGAAAGTCCGGCATACCAGTTGTGGGTGTCAAAAATGATGTTTATGCAATATTGCCCTCACCCTGACCCATTGCCCTCCACACCTTGATAGTATTGATGACCATTGGGCTGTGGCAATATTCCTTAACTGTTCTCATTTTGTCTAAGAACAGCAGGCTAACAATGGGCACATTGCCTGAGATGCTTCGATGTCCAACCAAAGTGAGTGAGGGTCCCCCTGGGCCCAATCATTCACATAAGATAGCAATGAGCTTAACTGATAGTTTTTGATATCTGGGAGGTAAGGTAAGTGTGTAAGGTAACTGCAATTTAGTCAATTTAATTTGTGGCCACTTGCGATACTAGATAAAAGAACTAAACCAGCTATTCAGTCTTCTAAATATTTGCTTAGTAAAAAGCAGAGAAAGCATTAGGATACGACAGATGGGGCAGAATGTTCATTTTAATGAGGGCTATCTGGCCTAACCAAGAGATCAGAAGCACCTCCCATCCACAAAGGTCCTGCTTGATTCTGAAGAACAAATGGACAAAATTGGCTTTATATTAGCCAATCAGAAATGGGAGTAATAAATACTCCTAAGCAGAGAATGCCCTCCTGTGACCATCTAAAGGGGAACCGAAACCCTCCCTCAGGATCAGGCACTCTCGGGAGACCACCCATGGGCAATACCTCTGACTTCGCAAAATTGATCTTATAACCTGAGAAACATCCAAGTAAATTGATGCATTGATTCAGGTGTGGCACTGACACTATTGGGTTTGATAAGAAGGCGAGAACGTCATCTGCATACAATGCGATCTTACGTGACTTGGTCCCCACATCTGGAGCGGTTCTTTTGGGATCCCTGCATATTGCCTCTGCCAGCAGTCCAATCAGCAATGTGACAAGGGACAGCCCTGTCGACTGCTCCTACAAACATTAAAATTGCTTGATCGTACACCATGGGTGAGGGCCACGGCAAGAGGATCACTATACAAAACCTTCCCCCACCTGATGAAGGTCTCACCCAGACCAAACCGCTTCAAAATATGAAAAAGGTTTGGCCACTCAACCCTGTCAAATGCCTTTTCCTCATTTAAGGAGATCACAAATTCCTGTACGGATTGCTGTTGACAAACTTGGATCATGTTAAGTACTCTCCTGACATTATCCATCGATCTGCAATCTTTTATGAACTCTGTCTGGTCCTAGAACATAGAACATAGAACAATATAGCATAGAACAGGCCCTTCGGCCCATGATGTTGTGCCAAACATTTGTCCTAGCTTAAGCACCTATCCATGTACCTATCCAATTGCTGCTTAAAGGTCACCAATGATTCTGACTCTGCCACTCCCCCAGGCAGCGCATTCCATGCCCCCACCACTCTCTGGGTAAAGAACCTACCCCTGACATCCCCCCTATACCTTCCACCCTTCACCTTAAATTTATGTCCCCTTGTAACACTCTGTTGTACCCGGGGAAAAAGTCTCTGAATGTCTACTCTATCTATTCCCCTGATTATCTTATAAACCTCTATCAAGTCACCCCTCATCCTTCGCCGTTCCAATGAGAAAAGGCCTAGCACACTCAATCTATTCTCGTACGACCTATTCTCCATTCCAGGCAGCATCCTGGTAAATCTCCTCTGCACCCTCTCCAAAGCTTCCACATCTTTCCTAAAATGAAGCGACCAGAACTGCACACAATACTCCAAATGTGGCCTTACCAAGGTCCTACACAGCTGCAACATCACCTCACGACTCTTGAATTCAATCCCTCTGCTAATGAACGCTAATACACCATAGGCCTTCTTACAAGCTCTATCCATCTGAGTGGCAACTTTCAAAGAGCTATGAACATAGACCCCAAGATCCCTCTGCTCCTCCACCTTACTAAGAACCCTACCGTTAACCCTGTATTCCGCATTCTTATTTGTCCTTCCAAAATGGACAACCTCACACTTGACAGGGTTGAACTCCATCTGTCAGTCCTCAGCCCAGCTCTGCATCATATCTAAGTCCCTTTGCAGCCGACAACAGTCCTCCTCACTATCCACAACACCACCAATCTTCGTATCGTCTGCAAATTTACTGACCCACTCTTCGACTCCCTCTTCCAAGTCATTAATTAAAATTACAAACAGGAGAGAACCCAGACCTGATCCCTGCAGAACTCCACTTGTAAATATTTACCATCTACCACCACTCTCTGACTTCGACCGGTTAACCAGTTCTCTATCCAACTGGCCAAATTTCCCACTATCCCATGCCTCCTGACTTTCTGCATAAGCCTACCATGGGGAACCTTATCAAATGCCTTACTTAAATCCATGTACACTACATCCACTGCTCTACCCTCATCCACATGCTTGGTCACCTCCTCAAAGAATTCAATAAGACTTGTAAGGCAAGACCTACCCCTCACAAATCCGTGCTGGCTGTCCCTAATCAAGCAGTGTCTTTCCAGATACTCATAAATCCTATCCCTCAGTACCCTTTCCATTACTTTGCCTACCATCGAAGTAAGACTAACTGGCCTATAATTCCCGGAGTTATCCCTATTCCCTTTTTTGAACAGGGGCACATTTGCCACTCTCCAGTCCCCTAGTACCACACCCGTTGACAGTGAAGACGAAAAGATCGTTGCCAATGGTTGTGCGATTTCCTCTCTTACTTCCCACATAACCCTAGGATATATCCTGTCAGGCCCAGGGGACTTGTCTACCCTCAAGTTTTTCAAAATGCCCAAGACATCTTCCTTCCTAACAAGTATCTCCTCTAGCTTACCATTCCGTTTCATACTCTCCTCTTCAACAATACGGTCCCTCTCATTTGTAAATACTGAAGAAAAGATGGAATGATGGAAGGCAGTACAGTTTCTAGCCTTAATGCCAGAGTCTTGGATAGGATTTTGAAGTCTACATTCAGGAGTGAAATGGGTCTATAGGAGGCACAGTCCTCCGGGGCCTTCCCTTTTTTAAGAATGAGAGAGATGAGAGAGAATGAGAGAGGCCACCTCCCACCATCTTTGAGATGTTGGGAGGAGGCCATGACTAGGTGAGTCATTAAACATACTAAGCATCAGCCCTGACAATATACTTTTAAGTTTCTTATACAACTCACTGGGGAGCCCGTCAGGACCCGGTGCCTTCCCATTCTGGAGCTGCCTCACAGCTTCCAGCACCTCTTGCTCTGACAATGGGGCATTGAGGAGAGACTCTTGTTCAGGGATCACACCTAGAAGGTCCAAATTTTAAAAAAAGACTCCATCCTACCCCGCCCACTCTCACAGCTTTAAGATTGATATAATTCAAAGTAAAATTTCTGGAATGCTGCATTAATGCTTTTAGAATCATACGCCAAATTCCCAGTGTCCTCTCTGATTGAGGTAATGGCCTGGGGGGGGCGGGGGGGGAGCACTCTTTTTCCTAGCAAGAAATGCTAGGTTCTTGCCCGGCTTATCCCCATGCTCAAACAACCTTTGACTTGCCAATGTAAGCTCCCTCTTGGCTGTCTGTATAAGCATGAAGTTCAGCATAGACTGAAGCACCGTAATCCTCTACAGTTTAACCAGCGAGGGCATGTCAAAATATGCCTTTTCAGCTACTTTCAGATATGTCTCAAGCAAGCATTGCTGCTCACCCACCTGTCACTTCTTATAGGCTGAATAGGAAATAACTAACCCTTTAGCAGAGGCTTCAGCTGTTTCCCAAAGATTGGATGGGCTACTGACTGAGCCTGAATTAATATCTAAAAAAGCCCTGAACTCAGTAGAAAAGAATTCAATAAACTTGCTATCCTTGAGGATGAAGGGATCCAGAACCAGTGCCTTGAGCCTACCACCGTATCCTTACTCTCAACCATTAAATACGCTGGGGCATGATTGGAGATAGTGATATTGCCAATTTTACATGACTCCACCGAGCTCAGATGTGCTGCGGGGGTCAGAAAAAGATCAATTCTGGTATGGCATTTATGTGGGTTTGAAAAGAATGTAAAGTCCCTGCCAATAGGAGGGTGAAGGTACCTCCAAACATGTACCAACCCCAATTCAGCACATAAATGTCTAATTGTTTAGATCACAAAGAAGTTATCGGTGGGCCTTTGGGCAATCTGTCTACCATAGGGTCTATGAGACAACTGATGATATGTTGAGATGCAAGGTTAACCAGTCTAGAAAGTGCATCTGTCAAGACTTTAAGGGGGACAGTAAACATTTAAGATCCCATATTCCTCCCCATGTATCAAAACTTTAAGGATTACAAACCTCCCGTGTGTGTCTTTAATACACTCTAATAACTTAAATGGGAGATTCCTTCTAATAGAATGGCCACCCCCCCTACTCCTCGTATTGAAAGATGAAAAATAAACCCAGTCATACCCATTCTGTTACAGCTTCAAATGCTCTGCATCATCCAAGTGTGTTTCATGTAATAAGGCAACATTCACCCTTTCACTTTTAAGGCTCAACCTTCTTCGTCTTGACAGGTGAATAGTTCCCTTTTATATTCCAGAAGCACCATTTAAACAAATCCTTAACCCTAACTTTCTATAGCACCATCTAGACTCCAGAGAGGAAGAACCCAAACTACAGATCACTGAGCTTTAATGCAAAAGAATCCATAAAACCCAAAAACTACACAGATTAAAATAACTACAGCCTACAAATCTGCAAAGTTTACAAAAGCTATATACAGCAAAAACAGACAAACAAAAAATCAACAAAGGCACTGATTGGAGGAATTTACCCCCCATTCAAAGGGGGTACCTACACATCCTCCAATCCTACTAACCATCCCAACCGCCCTCTCAACTTCTACCAGCTAGGGTCGTGCCACATACACCGACCACCCGGTAGAGAAACAAATATACCTAAGAGCAAGGTTAGTACTATAGACAAGTAAACTAAAAATAAGTATGTCACCCATCCCTTAACGTAACTTAGAAATTAAAGATAAATACTCTATCCATCCTAGACATGATTTCACGCAACTTATTACCAGAAAGGACACTCCACCAAGTCCTTTTTAAAGAAGAGCAAACCAGAACAGCTCTATCCTCTTCTCCTATTCAGCCATTCGACTTAAGTCAACATGTCCACAAAGTCCTTTATTTTCTCTGTCAAGTCAAACTTATGTATGGATCCATTATAATTGATCTGAAGCATGGCTGGATATCTTAAAGAATACTGGATTCCAGGCTCTCTCAATCTCCTCTTGGCACCATCATAAGACTTCATTTTCTGGACCATTGCTGCCAAGAAGTCTTGAAAAAACATGACCCCAGAGCAGCCACATACCAACACCTTTGGGTCCCTCCCCTGGGCTCTACAGGCTTCCATGACCCTCTGCTTATTTTTATAATGATGAAACCTCACCAGGACAGGGTGTAGGTGCTGATCCGCAGTTGGCTTTCATGCTGTGATCCGGTGGGCTCTTTCAATTGTTATCCTTCCCTTCTCAGCCTCCAAACCAACTCTGGGAACCACTTCTCGAAGAACTCCACCAACCACTCACCTTCCATCCCCTCTGGTGTGCCAACAACACGCAGGTTCTTTCTTCTGCCCCTGTTTTTGAGATCATCCATCAGACCATGGACCTGTGTTTCCAGGGCTTTAATCCAACTCTTGGAGGAGTCAGTCTCTGCCTCTACCCCTGTAGCTCATCGATCATTTTTTCCCAGGTCTTGTACCATATCAGATACAGGAGCCAGCTTCTCTTTAAGTTTTTCTGGATCTGCTTTCCCAGGACCTTGTGAGATTTGGCCAGTTCCTCAACCAGAGTCTGGTGAGTAAGCAAGCCCCGCTGCTTTAGAGGGCTGGACCGTGGCCCTGGCCATGGGTGTGCTTCCTCCTTTCTTCAGCATTCTCCAGCTGCAAGGACAAAGGGAAGATTTTTTTCAGGTTTCTAGCCCCCTTATTGTGTTTTTACTCACAGTAAAGTGTTTAGGATTGGTCCTGTCTCTGTCGGCTCGGTGTTGCAATGTGGACCCATCAAATGCGATCCTAACAGGTGGCCGCCATCTTGGATCCCATCACTTGCCTGTTTTGAAGATGGTAATGTGAAGAATGTGGAGAAATTGAAAATTCTATTTTTGTAGATGATAATCCTCAACTGGAACTTGTTTTTTTGCTATGTTGTAGAGAGTGCAGAGAGTCTGTGAGCAGGAATAGGCATTTGATAGGGCAAAGGTGCAGTCAGTGTGATGGGTTGAAATGTGTCTATTTTAACACAAGAAGTATGAGGAATAAGGGTGATGAACTTAGAACATGAATCAGTGCTTGGAGCTATGATGTTGTGGCCATTACAAATTTGGATATCACTGGGCAGGAATGGTTTTTGGATGTTCCAGGGTTTCAAAAGGGATGGGGGGAGGTAAAAGAGGTGGAGGAGTGGCATTGCTAATCAGGGATAATATCATAGCTGCAGAAACAGAGATAGTTGAGGAGGGTTTGTCTCCAGAGTCAGTATGGGTGAAAATCAGAAACAGGAAAGGTACAGCCACTTTATTGGGAGTTTTCTACAGACACCCCAAAAACAACAGAGTACTGGAGGAACAGATTGGGAGGCAGATTTTGAAAAAGTGCAGAAGTAACAGGGTTGTTGTCATGGGTGACTTTAACTGCCCTAATATCGATTGGAACCTCCTTAGTTCAAATAGTTAGGATGGAGCAGTTTTTTGAGGTAAAAACAATGACTGCAGATGCTGGAAACCAGATTCTGGATTAGTGGTGCTGGAAGAGCACAGCAGTTCAGGCAGCATCCAAGGAGCTTCAAAATCGACGTTTTGAGGGTTGAAATGTCGATTTCGCTGCTCCTTGGATGCTGCCTGAACTGCTGTGCTCTTCCAGCACCACTAATCCAGAATCTGGTTTCCAGCATCTGCAGTCATTGTTTTTACCTCGTTGATTTTAACCCGACTGTGAATCCTCTTGCAAGGATGCCTGCCTTGAAGAAGTTTTCCTCCTCTCTCTACAAGAATCTCAGGGAGTCCCTCTCCCACTGCAACTCCCAGGTCATTTCCTCTGCCCTGAAGCTCTATGCTACTTTCTCCCCACCCCCACCCTCCTCTAGCTTATCTCTCCACGCTTCAGGCTCACTGCCTTTATTCCTGATGAAGGGCTTTTGCCCGAAACGTCGATTTCGAAGCTCCTTGGAGCAGTTTTTGTCAGGTGTGTCCAGGAAGGATTCCTGACTCAAAATTTAGGTAGGCCAACTAGAGGGGAGGCCGAATTGGATTTGGTTCATGGCAACAAATCACGCCAGATGTCAGATCTCTTGGTGAGAGAGCTTTTCAGGGACAGTGTTCATAACTCCATGACCTTTACTATACTCATGGAGAGGGATAGGAGCAGATAGTACGGGAAAGTATTTAATTGGGGAAGGGGAGATTACAATGCTATTCAGCTGGAACTGGGGCACCTAAATTGGGAACAGATGTCCTCATGGAAATGCACAACAGAAATGTGGACTTTGCTTAGGAAGGACTTGCTGATACTGCTGGACAGGTGTGTCCCACTGAGGCAAGGAACGGATGGTAGGTTGAAAGAACCTTGGGAGACAAGGGATGTGGAACATCTAGTTGAGTCAAAGGTTGAGCAGATAAGGATCAGACAAGGCTGTAGAGGGTTACAAGGCAGGTAGGATGGAACTGAACAATGGACTTGGGAGAGTTGGAAGGGAGCATGAGAAAGCTTTAGCAGGTAGGATTAACATAGATCATAGAACAATACAGCGCAGAACAGGCCATTCAGCCCTCGATGTTGCACCGACCTGCAAACTAATCTAAGCCCATCTCCCTATACTATCCCATCATCATTCATTCATGTGCTTATTCAAGGACTGTTTAAAGCCCATAATGTGGCTGAATTAACTACATTGACAGGTAGGGTATTCCACAACCTTACCATTGTCTGAATAAAACACCTGCCTCTGCCATCTGTTTTAAATCTATCACCCCTCAATTTGCAGCCATGCCTCCTCATACAAGCCAATGTCATCATCCCAGGAAAAAGGCTCCCACTGTCCACCCTATCTAATCCACTGATCATTTTGCATGTCTCTATTAAATCCCCTCTTAGCCTTCTTCTCTGCAGTGAGAACATCAGAGAGTCAGAGAGTCAGAGAGATGTACAGCTAGGAAACAGACCCTTCGGTCCAACTCGTCCATGCCAACCAGATATCCCAACCCAATCTAGTCCCACCTGCCAGCACCCGGCCCATATCCCTGCAAACCCTTCCTATTCATATACCCATCCAGATGCCTTTTAAATGTTGCAATGGTACTAGCCTCCACCACTTCCTCTGGAAGCTCATTCCATACACGTACCACCCTCTGTGTGAAAAAGGTGCCCATTAGGTCTCTTTTATATCTTTCCCCTCTCACCCTAAACCTATGCCCTCTGGTTCTGGACCCACTCACCCCAGGGAAAAGACTTTGTCTATTTATCCTATCCATGCAGATCCAAGTCCCTCAGCCTTTCCTCAAAAGACCTTCCCTCCAGGCCAGGCAATATCCTGGTAAATCTCCTCTGCATCTTTTCCAGTGCTTCCACATCCTTCCTGTAATGGGGCGACAAGAACTGTACACAATATTCCAAATGAGGCTGTACTAGCATTTTGCACAGTTGCAGCATGACATCACAGCTCCAGAACTCAATCCATCTACCAATAAAATCTAACACACCGTATGCCTTCTTAACAGCACTATCAACCTGGGTGGCAACTTTCAGGGATCTATATACATGGACTCCAAGATCCCTCTGCACATCCACTCTGCCAAGAATCCTTCCATTTACCCAGTATTCTGCCTTCCTGTTATTCTTCCCAAAGTGAATCACCTCACATTTATCTGCATTGAACTCCATTTGCCATCTCACAGCGCAATTCTGCAGTTTAACCAAGTCCCCCTGCAACCTGCAACATTCTTCCACACTGACCATCACTCCACCGACTTTAGTGTCATCTGCAAACTTGCTAACCCGTCCACTTATAGAACATAGAACATAGAACAGTACAGCACAAAACAGGCCCTTCAGCCCACGATGTTGTGCCGACCACTGATCCTCATGTATGCACCCTCAAATTTCTGTGACCATATGTATGTCGAGGAGTCTCTTAACTGTCCCCAATGACCCTGCCTCCACAACTGCTGCTGGCAACGCATTCCATGCTCTCACAACTCTTTGTGTAAAGAACCCGCCTCTGACATCCCCTCTATACTTTCCTCCAACCAGCTTAAAACTATGACCCCTCGTGTTAGTCATTTCTGCCCTGGGAAATAGTCTCTGGCTATCGACTCTATCTATGCCTCTCATTACCTTGTATACCTCAATTAGGTCCCCTCTTTTTCTCCTTTTCTCCAATGAAAAAAGTCCGAGCTCAGTCAACCTCTCCTTATAAGATAAGCCCTCCAGTCCAGGCAGCATCCTGGTAAACCTCCTCTGAACCCGCTTCAAAGCATCCACATCTTTCTTATAATAGGACGACCAGAACTGGACGCAGTATTCCAAGTGCGGTATAACCAAAGTTTTATGGAGCTGCAACAAGATCTCACGACTCTTAAACTCAATACCCCTGTTAATGAAAGCCAAAACACCATATGCTTTCTTAACAACCCTGTCCACTTGGGTGGCTATTTTAAGGGATCTATGTACCCGCACCCCAAAATCCCTCTGTTCCTCCACATTACCAAGAATCCTATCCTTAATCCTGTACTCAGCTCTCAAATTCGACCTTCCAAAATGCATCACTTCGCATTTATCCAGATTGAACTCCATTTTCCACCTCTCAGCCCATCTCTGCATCCTGTCAATGTCCTGCTGCAGCCTACAACAGCCTTCTATACTGTCAATGACACCTCCAACCTTTGTGTCATCCGCAAACCTGCTGACCCATCCTTCAATCCCCTCATCCAAGTAATTAATAAAAATTACAAACAGTAGAGGCCCAAGGACAGAGCCCTGTGGAACACCACTCACCACAGACTTCCAGGCAGAATATTTTCCTTCTACCACCACTCGCTGTCTTCTGTTGGCCAGCCAATTCTGTATCCAGACAGCTAAGTTCCCCTGTATCCCATTCGTCCTGACCTTCTGAATGAACCTACCATGAGGAACCTTATCAAATGCCTTGCTGAAGTCCACATACACCACATCCACAGCTCGACCCTCATCAACATTTCTAGTCACATCCTCAAAGAACTCGATAAGGTTTGTGAGGCATGACCTGCCCCTCACAAAGCCGTGTTGACTGCATTTAATCAAGCCATGCTCTTCCAGATGGTCATAAATCCTATCCCTCAGAATCCTTTCTAACACCTTGCAGACGACAGGCGTGAGACTGACTGGTCTGTAATTGCCAGGGATTTCCCTATTTCCTTTCTTGAAGAGAGGAATTACATTTGCCTCTCTCCAGTCCTCAGGTACGACTCCAGTGGAGAGCGAGGATGAAAAGATCTTCGCAAGTGGCGAAGCAATTGCATTTCTCGTTTCCCAAAGCAGCCGAGGACAAATCTGGTCCAGGCCTGGCGACTTGTCAATCTTAATGTTTGACAAAATTTTCAGCACATCAGCTTCCTCTATCTCTATCCATTCCAGCATGCACACCTGCTCTTCAAAGGTTTCATTCACGACAAAGTTTGTTTCTTTTGTAAAGACAGAAGCAAAAAACTCATTTAGGGCTTCCCCACCTCCTCAGACTCCACACACAAATTCCCTATGCTATCCCTGATCGGCCCTACTCTTTCTTTGACCATTCTCTTATTCCTCACATAAGTGCAAAATGCCTTTGTGTTCTCCCTAATCCGTTCTGCCAAGCCTTTCTCGTGCCCTCTCCTGGCTCTCCTCAGACCATTTTTGAGCTCCTTCCTCACCTGCCTGTAATCCTGTAGAGCTGAGCTTGACCCGAGCTTCCTCCACCTTACGTAAGCTACCTTTTTCCTTTTGACGAGAAGCTCCACCGCTCTCGTCATCCAAGGTTCCTTTATCTTACCCCTTCCTGCCTGTCTCAGAGGGACATATTTATTCATCACTTGCAACAACTGTTCCTTAAACAGTCGCCACATGTCTATAGTGCCTTTACCATGGAACAATTGCTCCCAATCCATGCTTCCTAACTCATGTCTAATCGCATCATAGTTTCCTCTTCCCCAATTAAATATCCTCCCATTTTGCCTAATCCTCTCCTTCTCCATATCTATGTAGAATGTGAGGCAGTTGTGGTCACTATCACCAAAATGCTCTCCCACCACAAGATCTGATACCTGCCCTGGCGCATTGCCGAGTACCAAGTCTAGAATGGCCTCTCCCCTCGTTGGCCTGTCAACGTACTGAGTTAGGAAACCCTCCTGAACACACCTTACAAAAACAGCTCCATTCAAATCTTCTGTTCGGAGGAGGTTCCAATCAATATTGGGAAAGTTAAAGTCACCCATTACAACAACCCTACTACGTCCACACTTTTCCAAAATCTGCCGACCTATGCTTTCTTCCATCTCCCTGCTGCTATTGGGGGGCCTGTACTAAATCCCTAATGAGGTGACTGCTGTTCCTTGCTGTTCCTAATTTCCACCCATACTGACTCGGTAGGCAGATCTTCCTCGACAATGGAAGCTTCTGTAGCTGTAATACCCCCTCTGATCAGTAGTGCTCCACCCCCTCCTCTTTTCTCCCCCTCCCTATTCTTTTTAAATGCTCTAAACCCTGGAACATCCAGCAATCATTCCTGCCCCTGAGAAACCCATGTCTCTGTTATGGCCACAACGTCATAGCACCAGGTACTGATCCATGCTCTAAGTTCATCACTTTTATTCCTGATACTCCTTGCGTTAAAGCAAACACACTTTAACTGATACCTTGGTTCCTTGCCAGTAAAATCCTTCCCACTGGCTGGTCTACCTCTTGCTATTGCCTCATCTGCATCAACTCTCACCTCTGGTATACAGCTCAGGTTCCCACCCCCCTGCCATACTAGTTTTAACCCTCTCGAACTACTCGAGCAAACCTTCCACCCAGGACATTGGTCCCCTTCCAGTTCAGATGCAACCCGTCCTTCTTGTACAGGTCCCACCTTCCCCAGAAGGCATCCCAATTATCTACATATCTGAAGCCCTCCCTCCTACACCAGTTGCGCAGCCACGTGTTAAGCTGCGCCCGCTTCCTGTTCCTCGTCTCGCTATCTCGTGGCACCAGTAGTAAATAGAGAACACTACTCTGTTCGTCCTGCTTTGCAGCTTCCATCCTAACTCTCTGAAATCACTTTTTATATCCTCGATCCTTTTCCTGGCTATATCATTAGTGCCAATATGTAACACGATTTCTGGCTGTTTGCCCTCCCCTTTTAGAACCTTATACACCCGATCAGAGACGTCCCGGACCCTGGCACCAGGGAGGCAACATACCTTCCGGGAATCCCGATCCTGACCACAAAATCTCCTGTCGATTCCCCTAACTATCAAGTCCCCTACCACGAGTACTTTTCTATTCGGCCCCCTTCCCTTCTTTGCCACAATGTCAGGCTCAGTGCCAGAGAACTGACTGCTATGGCTTTCCTCTGGTAGGTCACCCCCCCCAGCAGTATCCAAAACGGTATACTTATTGCTGAGGGGAATGTCCACAGGGGATCTCTGCACTGTCTGTCTGTCCCCTTTCCTCCCCCTAACTGTAACCCATTTATCCTTGTCCTGAGTCTTAGGAGTGACCAACTCCTCTCAATTTCTTCCTCAGCCTCCCGAATGATCCGTAGTTCACCAGCTCCAGCTCCAGTTCCCTAACACAGTTTTCAAGGAGCTGGAGTTGGGTGCACTTCCCACAGATGTAGCCAGCGGAGACGTGTGCCATGTCTTCCACTTGCCACATTCTGCAGGAGGAGCAAGCAACTGCCCTAGCATCTATACCCAACTTATCTGAACATCCACTCAGTACTAAAGTAGAAAGCTTAGTTCAAGTTGCTATAAAATCAAGAACAAACTTATATTCAATAGCGGAAGTTTAGAATGAACCTTACCTTATTAACTAGGTTAGAGGAGGAGGTCGGGTGGGAGACACTACAGCTGTAGAGTCTCAGGTTTAGCCGCCTTGCTGATATATATGGTCACTGCTTTCCTTCCCGGCTGCCCCTCTGGTCCTCGTCACTTCCCCCGCTGCTCCCACTCCTTCTGTGAAAGGGAAAACACCGCTGTCCGCTACCGGTAAGTAATTTTTAAAAAACTGCCTTACCTTAGCTGCAGTCTTCCGGGTTCGTCTTATCTCCGCTGCTGCTCGCACTCAAAAAAAAAATGCCTGTGACCAAGTCATTTATAAAAATGACAAACAACATTAGTCCCAAAACAGATCCTTGTGGTACACTACTAGTAACCGGACTCCAGGCTGAATATTTTTTATTAACCACCACTCGCTGCCTTCTTACAGAAAGCCAGTGTCTAATCCAAACTGCTAAATCATCCTCAATCTCATGCATCCACATTTTCTCCAAAAGCCTACCATGTGGAACCTTATCAAAGGCTTTACTGAAGTCCATGTACCATGTCAACTGCCCTACCCTCAGCCACATGTTTGGTCACCTTCTCAAAAAACTCAATGAAGCTTGTGAGACACGACCTGCCCCTTGATGAATCCATATTGACTATCTCCAATCAAACTGTTGCTTGCTAGATGATTTAAAATCCTATCTGTTATAATCCTTTCCAAAACTTTTCCTACAACAGACGTAAGGTTCACTGGTCTATAATTACCTGGGCCATCTCTACTGCCCTTCTTGAACAAGAACACAACATTAGCAATCCTCCAGTCCTCTGGTACTAAACCTGTAGACTATGATGACTCAACAATCAAGGCCAAAGGCTCTGCCATCTCCTCCCTAGCTTCCCTGAGAATCCTCGGATAAATTCCATCCAACCCAGGGAACTTATCTACTTCCTCACTTTCTAGAATTGATAACACCTTCTCCTTACTAACCTCGATCCTTTCAAGTCTAATAGCCCGTATCTCAGTCTTCTCCTTTACAATATTCTCCTTTTCCTGAGTGAAAACCGATGAGCAATATTTGTTTAGCACCTCTCCGATCTCCACAGGGTCTATACACAACTTCTCACTTCTGTGTTTGACAGGCCCTATTCCTACCTTAGTCATCCTTTTATTCCTCACATACCTATAGAAAGCTAAAGGTTCTCCTTTATTCTACCTGCTAAAGCCTGCTCATATTTCCTTCTTAATCTTCTTAACTCTCTCTTTAAATCCTTCATAGCTAATCTGAACCTCATCTGAACCATCTCGCCTCAATGTCACATAAGCCTCCCTCTTCCAATTAACAAGAGATACAATTTCTTTAGTAAACCACGGTTCCCTTACCTTATCACTTCCTCCCTGCCTGTCAGGGACATACCTATCAAAGACACATAATATCTGTTCCTTAAACCAGCTCCACATTCGATTGTCCCCATCCCCAACATGTTGCTACCCCATTCTATGCCTCCTAAGTCTTGCCTAATCGTATTATGATTGCCGTTCCCCCATCTATAACTCTTGCCCTGTGGCATGTACCTGTCCCTTTCCATCGCTGAACTAAATGTATCTGAATTATGGTCACCCACTCCAAAGTACTCACCTACCACTAAATCAAACACCTGGCTTGGTTCATGACCAAGCACCAGATCCAATGTGGCCTCCCCACTTGTCGGCCCTTCGACATACTGTATCAGGGAATCCTCCTGCACACAATGGAGAAAAACTGATCCATCCAACGAACTAGAATTATAGCATTTCCAGTTAATATTGGGGAAGTTAAAGTCCCCCATAATGACCACCCTGTTCCTTTCACTTCTACCCAGAATTATTTTGCCAAACCTCTCCTCCACTTCCCTGAAACTTTGCAGAGGCCTATAAAAAGACTTCCCAGCAGTGTGACCTCTCCTCTCTTGTTTCTAACCTCAGTCCATACCACCTCAGTAGACGAAATCATCATCAAAAGTTCTTTCAGTCACCGTTATACTATCCTTGACGAACGAAGTCACACCTCTGCCTTTTTTACCACCTTGCCTGTTCTTAATGAAAGATCTAAACCTTGGAACCCGCAACATCCATTCCTGACCTTGCTCTATCGATGTCTCCGAAATAGCCACAACATCGAAGTCCCAGGTACCTATCCATGCTGCAAACTCACCTACCTTATTCCAGATATTCTTGGCGTTGAAATAGACACTCTTCAAACCAGCTTGCTGTCTGCCAGCACACTCCTGTGACCATGAAATCCTGCCCATGCCCTCCCTTCTCACATCCTCCTGTGTGCTGGAACTACACCACAGGTTCCCTACTGAGCTAGTTTAAACCCACCTGAATAGCACTAGCAAATATCCCCCCCCCCCAAGGATATTAGCACTCCTCTGGTTCAAGTGAAGACCATCCTGTTTGTAGAGATCCCACTTTCCCCAGGATGAGCCCCAGTTATCCATAAACCTGAAATCTTCCCCGCTGCACCATCCCTGAAGCCACGTGTTCAGCTGATATCTCTCCCTGTTCTTCGCCTTGCTATCATGTGGCACAGGTAACAAACCAGAGATAACCACTCTGTTTGTTCTAGCTCTCAGCTTTCACCTAGCTCCCTGAAATCCTGCCTTACATCCCTATCCCTCTTTCTACCTATGTCATTGGTACATATGTGGACCACGACTTGGGGCTGGTCACCCTCTCCCTTCAGGACCCCAAAGACACAATCCGAGACATCACAGACCCTGGCACCTAGGAGGCAACACACCAACCATGAATCTCTTTAGTTCCCAACAAACCTTCTATCTGACCCTCTAACTATTGAGTCCCCAATGACTAACACTCTCCTCCTTTCTCCCCTTCCCTTCTGCGCAACAGGGATAGACTCTGTGCCAGAGACCTGCATCCCAATGCATGCCCCTGGTAAGTCGCCTCCCCCCCCACCAACAGTATCCAAAATGGTATACTTGTTTTTTAGGGGAACAACCACAGGGGATCCCTGCACTGGCTGTTTTTCTCCCCCTTCAAACAGTTACCCAGCTTTCTTCATGCCTAGGAGTAACTACTTCCCTGTAACTCTTACCTATGACAGACTCTGCCTCCCGAATGATCTGAAGTTCATCCAGATCCTTCTCCAGTTCGTTAATGCAGTCTTGACGGAACAAGAGTTGGGTGCACTTCTTGCAAATCTGGATGGGACACTAATGGCATCCCTCACCTCAAACACCATGCAGGAGAAACATTCCCATCCCTGCACTGCCATCCATGCTAGTCCCCTTATCAGAAAGTAAAAAAGAAGAGAAGTTTACCTGATGTGCCCCTAGTGTTTAAGGTTAGAGGAGGTGGTTGGATGGGAGGCCCTACAAAGGTAGTGTCTCGGGTTTAGAAAACACACACTTGTATAGCTGAGGGAGGATAAAAGTCCTTCCTTTCCCAGAAATCTCTGCTGTCCAATGTCAGATGTAAAGATTTAAATTAGTGACTCACCTTTCCCGGCAGGCCCTTGGTCCAAGCTCCCACTCTTCCTGCTGCTGAAAACAGAAATTAAGGAAAACCCGAAGGCATTCTACACTTATGTGAGGAACAAGAGGATGGACAGAGTGAGGGTAGGAAGGATTAGTGGAGGGAAATTGCACCAGGAGTTGGAGGAGGTAGGGGAGGTCCTTAATGAATGCATTGCTTCAGTACTCACTACTGAGGGAGACATTGACGTTTCTGAGGACAGCATGAAACAGACTGATACGCTCGAACAGGTTGATGTTAAGAAGGAGGATGTGCTGAAAATCTTGAAAATCATGAGGACAGATAAATCCCCTGTGCCAGATGGGATATATCCAAGGTTACTACAGGAAGCAAGGGAAGAGATTGCTGTGCCTTTGGCAATCATCTTCGTGTCCTCACTGTCCAGTGGAGTAGTGCCAGATGATTGGAGGGTGGCAAATGTTATTCTCTTGCTTTAGAAAGGGAATAGGGATAATCCTGGGAATCAAAGACCAGTCAGTAGTAAGTATTGGAGAGGGTTCTGAGAGACAGGATTTATGATTATTTGGAAAACCATAGTTTGATTAGAGATAGTCAGCATGGTTTGTGAAGGGAAAGTCATGCCTCACAAATCTTATTGAATTCTTTGAGGATGTGACAAATACATTGATGGTATAGGCGAAAGTGAGGACTGTAGATGCTGGAGATCAGAGCTGAAAAATGTGTTGCTGGAAAAGTGCAGCAGGTCAGGCAGCATCCAAGGAGCAGGAGAATTGATGGTTCGGGCATAAGCCCTTCTTCAGGAATGGCTCATGCCCGAAACGTCGATTCTCCTGCTCCTTGGATGCTGCCTGACCTGCTGTGCTTTTCCAGCAACACATTTTTCAACATTGATGGTATAGCAGTGGATGTGGTGTATATGGATCTTAGCAAAGTGTTTAAGAAATGTTCCCATGGAGTCTCATTCAGAAAGTAAGGAGGCATGGGATAAAGGGAAATCTGGCTGTCTGGATACAGATTCAGCTGGCCCATAGAAGACAGAGATTGGTGGTGGATAGAAAATATTCTGCCTGGAGCTGAATGGTGTTCCGCAGGGTTAGGTTCTGAGACTTCTGCTCTGTGTGATTGTTATAAATGACTTGGATGAGGGAGTGAAAGGGTTGGTTAGTAAGTTTACCAATGACACATAGGTTTGTGGAGTGGTAGATAGTGAGGAGGGCTGTTGTAGTTTGCAACGGGACATTGACAGGATGCAGAACTGGGCTGATAAGTGACAGATGGAGTTCAACCTGGAAAAGTGTGAAGTGATTCACTTTGGAAGGTCGAATTTGAATGCAGAATATTGGGTTAATGGCAGAATTCTTGGCAGTGTGGAAGAACAGATCTTGGGGTCCATGTTCATGGATCCCCCAACATTGCCACCCAAGTTGATAGGCTTGTAAAGAAGGCTTTCATTAGCTGGAGGATTGAGTTTAAGACTGGCGAGGTTATGCTGCAGCTCTATAGAGGCCTGGTTAGACCACACTTGGAATATTGTGTTCAGTTCTGGTCACCTCATTATAGGAAGGATGTGGAAGCATTAGAGAGGGTACAGAGGCGATTTATCAGGATGCTGCCTGGACTGTAGGGGATGTCTTATGAAGAAAGAAAGAAAGGGAGGTAGGATTTTTCTCATTGGAGCGAAGAAGGATGAGAGGTGACTTGATAAAGCTGTACAAGATGGTGAGCGGCATAGATAGAATGGATAGCCAGAGACTTTTTTGCAGGGCAGAAATGGCCATCATTTTAAGGACGAAGGTTCAGGGGAGATGTCAGAGGTTGGGCCTTTACACAGCGAGTGGTGAATACATGGCATGTACTGCCAGTAGTGGTAGTAGAGTCAGATACCTTAGGGATATTTAAGCCACTTTTGGATAGACACATGGATGACAGTACAATGAAGGATATGTTTGTTGTTCTGATTTTAGAGTAGGATAAAAGGTCGGCACAACATCGAGGGCCAAAGGGTCTTTAATGTGCTGTACTGTTCTGTTCTATGTTCTATCCATGCCATTTTATATAAAAAGATTACGGGGTTTGTTTTACTCTTGAGAAAGGTTGCCCTATTAACCATCACCCACATTTTTTGACAGAAATGGATTATAATGCTTTTGAAAAGAATGACATGGATCAATGTGGTAGCAGTACTAGACAGATGCACAAGAGCACTATGTACACTGATAAAGAACTGGGTTATACCTCTCCTCCCCGACCCCCCAATCCCCCTTTCACTAAAGCCTTGTCTTTTTTTTTACTTTCAGCAGATTTCCAATTTTCTCCTGAAAGATCTTGTTAAATCTGCCTCCTTTGCTCTTCTGTGCAGTGCATTTCAGATCATAACAATATGCAGTGTAATGCAATTTCTATTGACCTTCTCAGTGTAATTATGGCCTTACATTTGTGTCCTCTGATCCCTAGTTGGCCCAGCAGTGGAAGCAGTTTCCCCTTAGTTACTCAATCAAAGTTCCTCCTAATTTTGAGCACCTCTGTTAAATCTCTCTTAACCTGGTCTGTATGAAGATCTGCGTCTCTCTTAACACCGTAGAAATTGGACAATAACATAAAAACAGTGATATGCATGAGCAGTCTGTTACGAAGTCCTGATGAAGAGTTCTGCCTGAAATATCGACTCTCCTGCTTCTCTGATGCTGCTTGACCTACTGTGCTTTTTCCAACTGCACATTTTATCAATTCAGTCTGTTGTACACCCAAACTGAATAGTCAAATACAAATTGAATGTCCAATACCAGCTGTTTTTCCTTGTCATCCAAGACAATTCTGCCTTCGTTTCTATATCAGTCCCTAACACCCAGTAACTAAGCACAACACATAACATTGCATGCCCTTTATTTGAATATTGAGTCATCCTACTGCAGCAACATATTTTCTGTAAAATAGACTATCAGAATAATGATAAAAAATACACAGAGGTCTTAATATATGCCTCTCAGTTTCATTACCAGGACAAATGATTTAGGATTAGACAAAAAGGATAGTTAAAAATTTGAATTTTGCATTTTACTATTCACAAGTGACCCAACTCATCTTTATTTTATTGCTCTATATATGCAACTTTACTCCATTAGTTCCTCATTCTTTTCATCTTATGCAAACGCTTTTAAACATTTTTATAATCTATTATGGCCAGCACGCACTTGGAATTCAAAGTCAAGGATGTGCAATAATTGATGTGATTTACAGGCAACTGTTGGCAGCAGTCATCTGCATAACAAATGGAATTGTACTTCTTTCCTCCTTGCATCTCATTAACTTTCATTATGATGGATTCCGTAAATCATGTTTGGACTTGTCATCTTTATTCCGAAGTAAGTCTTCATCTGTGGGGGCTTCGACACATCTTATTCTCCTCACGAAAGCATCAGTGGTTTTGGCTTTACTGCCTTTATAAGGAAGGGAAAAACGTTGACTCGAAATCTTCAGCAAGGAAGATGAAAAGCTGAGGCAACGAGTAATCCCATGCACCAATGACAATATAAATCGCATTAATATTCTCTCAGAATTCATTTCAGTCTCTAGACAACGCTGTAACTCGAGCTATGTAAAATATTACACTTACCTTAAGAAAATCACCAGATGGTACCAATTAAAAATATCTTTTCATATAGCACTAAGATTTTTTAAAATCAACATTACCACTCAGTTTTAACTAAAAGTGTGTGCGTGGGGTATGTGGGCAGTATGTCCATTTGCAGAAGAAATGTTTGAATTTTAAGAATGTGTTCAAGAAAAAAAAATTAAGGTTCAGAATGAAGCAATTGTAAAGCCACAGTAACAATAAGTTGAATGTTCTCCTTCAGTGCTGTCTCATTCTCTCATTCTAAAAGTGTAAGCAATTAAATAGATCTATTGCAATCCAACTCTACATTGTGAGTCCACTAAATATGCCCAAAATTCACATCGCTATGCTTGAGAAAAGAATATTGATAAGCAGATGGTTGTTAAGTAATGTAATTTTAAGACAACACATTTGTAAGTGGTTACAGAGAGAAAGCCTATGGATACAGTACACACTGGTTAATTGTATTGGTGTAGTAGCAGCTGCTGAAAAACTTCAGTCAAATTCACCGCACAACAATTTTTAGCGTGGATGGACATTTTGGTCAGCGTGGATCAGTCTGGCTGAACGGCTAGTCTTCATGCTGTAGAACTCTATGACTGTATGAGCAAGGGATGAACATTTTCCCTTGTAGATAACTTATCATGTCCTCAGCAAATATTGTTCTACCTGTCCCCGGTGTTGCGAAGGATGGGCCTGATCTCGCTGCTGCGGAACGCTCCGAGTAGTTGGACCGTTCCGTATCACCTGTCCTTCGTGGAGAAGTTTATGAAGAAAAACACCTTTGACCACAAGTCCATCGGGAAGTGGTCAGCACGTAGTGTCCTCGAGACCCTTCAGGAAAAGGAGAGGGCGGATTCTATCGAGCGGTTCCCTGAGCAGACTGTCAAAGCCATTTGGCAGAATGCCTCATCGCCAGAACTTTCCAACAAGCACCAAAACATGGCTTGGCTGGTGGTGAGAAGGGCTCTGCCTGTGAGATCCTTTTTGCACGCCCAGACTCTCAGCCGCACCGCACGCTGCCCTCAAAGCGGCTCCTGGGGGGCAAGACTGTCACACACCTCCTTCTGGAATGTGCCTACACAGAAGAAGTCTGGAGAGGAATGCAGTGGTGTTTGTCGAGGTTCGTCCTGAGCAGCTCCGTGACGCGGGACTCCGTGCTCTACGGCCTGTTCCCTGGGACACACACCGAGACGAACATCAACTGTGCCTGGGGGATCATCAACTCAGTGAAGGACGCTCTCTGGGTGGTCCGAAACCTGTTGATCTTCCAGCTGAAGGAGTTGGCCCCGACTGAGTGTTGCAGACTGGCACATTCCAAGGTCCAGGACTACGGGTTGAGGGACGCGCTGAAGCTTGGGGCAGCTGTCGCCAAGGCGCGGTGGGGAAAGACCACCGTGTAACATTTGCCTACCTAAAGAAGAACAGGGGGCCCACGCAGTCTTTTGGGCTCTGCTGACACCTCAGCTAAAAAATGTAATCGTACAGATCTGTAAATAGGAATGATTACTCTGTTTTCGGTATGCAAGGAAATGGAATGTTTACATATGTATGGCATGTCCAACTGTACAGACCATCAAATTATTTTATGAATAAAGTATATTTTTGAAAAAAAAATTTGCAGTCAAGACGATGACTCAATACACAGCAACATGATAATGATCAGATCATTTGTTTCAATAATGCTTGTTGTGACTTTCTGGGAGATGTCATACTTATGATGGGCAATAGAGTGATGCATCAATCTATGATGAAGCAATAATATTTGCAACTTCTCACCATTCAGAACAACTGGAATATGTAGTGACCTACAAGTCCGTTGTCACAACTTCTGTCAAGTCTTCCAGGCAGCATTATCTATAAAAGGCAGTTTAGGTTATGAAATAGACTTAAATTTAGATTAAATTTTATTGTCCCATCTACCTGAATACAATGGCAGGATGAAACATGCACAGAGTTGCCACTCTCTGGCGCCATCTTAGGATACAACAATTAGAACAAAAAACAAGAGCTGAAATTTAAGAAACAGAAACAAAAGGAAGAGGAAATGTCCAGATCAGCCTTGCTGCCCCTGCTGCCCTGAATCTTGAGCTGTGCTTAACAATGCCGTTCATCCAACAAATACTCACTGAGGTGGACTTTCACAAAAAAAACCTACAATATCCAATCCTCTCAAGAGCATTGTGTTATCTGTTCCATAACATACAATATCAAGGTTGACAAAGGTGAGTACCACAAGAAGCAGCCTCAACTCAGAGCTGTTGAGTTCAATTTCTTTTCTTAGTTGTGAGTCCATATTGTTCCAATACATTTCCAGTTCTGTTTTAAAGTCTTTTGTTCATAACCAAAGGCTTTTGCATAGCAGACTGTACAGCATGAAACAACAACTTCACTTAATATTTTTTTCCCAAGTTTAGTGTTCCTATGTAAGTCTCCCTTCAGCTTTACATCATTGCCAGTACTTACTCATGTGGTGTGGGTCATCAAGTGTGAGGACAGTCCCATTTGAGCAAGGTATTGTCAGTTACAGTAGGCATATTGTCAGTACTATTTGTTAGTGAAATGGCTGTTGCCATATGCTCCTTCCTGCAATGACACTTTCCTGTGGCAACCCAACATTGTAGTTCTTAAACATTTTCTTGCTCTATGTTCTATTGAACACAATAGAACAACTATTGAGTTCTAGTTGCTGAACTCAGTCTAGCATGAAATTATACCTTCTTTGCATAAATTCTTGTACCTTAATGTTGGCTACCCAGTGGATCCATTGGTACCATCAAGGTCTGTACGCTCTGCATCCTTTGGTAGAAAACCATCAACCATTCTAACAATTTGAACAGTTTTAAAATTCTAACATTCCCAGTCAATGTCGCTTGAGAGTTGTCTTAATACTTTCCAGGTTAAAAAGCTGGGATTTGGGATTTTGTTATCACATACATAGCAATTATTAAACTCCAACAGCCTTTTTTTTGCTCCTCCTTAGAGACTAATTTTTTTTAAAGAGATATGAATCTCCCAGTGATGGTCTCAAAGTGTTACACAGCAAGATTTTCTAACTTAAGACTTTTATTTAAACAAATATACCAAAATCAATAAAACTACTTTGCCAATTAATACACCAAATCATAGAAAAGGCAATTTATATTATTCTTAACACATCCAAACACACCAAGCATTGCATTGCACTCTTAAATAGAATCCCTTTCACTTAGCCCTTTGGGAATAATTGAGTGGACTTTGCATTGTACATTACCCTAGAATAGTATTGTGGTCTCTGGCTTTTGACAGTACTCGGTTCCTCATATATGGGTTCTGTACTCATTGGCCATCCATTTGATAATTAACCCAACAACATTTCTTTTCTGTTACCAGCATAACAGCACCTGCTGTAGGTCTTCTTCCCCAAAATGGATCAAGGGCTAAGGGAGAAAAGCAGGAAATGATGCTGAGCTTGATGATCAGCCATGATCATAATGAAGGACAGAACAGGCTCTAGGGATCAAATGGTCTTCTCCTGCTCCTGTCTTCCATGTTTCTATATGTTATGTAAAACTCACAGTCTGACTGACACAGATTCTGGGTAGCAATGAGCCCATCTACTTCTTCTTTTGTGTCCAAATATTAAAATTTTAACCTTACTTTGACTCAGTTCTAGTTTGAGATTTTCTCTTTCATGACAAGCAGCTGGCATGGGGTTCTGTCTGAGGTGACATGGGCCTGTGTCTCATCAGATACTATGGAGACCTCATCCTCTGCTTCTTCATTTTACATGGAACTAAAGGAGACCATTTAAAACACAAGTATCTTAGATCATCAGAGAAATTGGATTGTTTTGGGTCTTTGCTATGTCGACTTGCAGTTCACTGGGACTGATTTCTTCTCTATAGTCTTATATATAAGTCATGGTGGAAAAGAGTAAACCAGTGTCTAATTTGTTGCCTGCTCAGCTGTTAGGTGTTTAGTAGAATACTTGTGGATTCAGGTTCTGCTTCAGAAATGTGAGCACAAAATCAAGACTAACATTCCAATGCAGCTGAGGGAGTTCTTCACTGTTGAAGGTGCTCACTTCTTAAAGAGATGTTTAAAAGCATGGTATCAACTGTCATCTCAGAACCCATAGCACTATTTCAAAGGAGGACAAGAGTTCTCCCTTAGAATCCCTTGTCCAATATTTGAAACATTAACACTAATGTACAAGATATTGAGAGGCATAGATAGAGTGGATAGCTAGAGATTTTTTTCCATGGTGGAAATGTCTATCACGAGGGGGCACAATTTTAAGGAAGGCTTTGGGGAGTTGTCAGAGGTAGGTTCTTTACTCAGAAAGTGGTGGGTGCATGGAATGCACAGCCAGCAGTGATAGTAGAGTCAGATACATTGTGAACATTTAAGCAACTCTTGGATAGGCATATGGAAGATAGTACTATGAAGGGTATGCATGTTAGTCTGATCTTAGAGTAGAATAAAACATTGGCACAACATCGAGGACCGAAGGGCTTTACTGTTCTATGTTTAAAGATTTTTTTTTCTCTTTGTGATCTCATTCCTGCTTGTAGCAGATTGCCGTGTACAAAATTGGCTGCTTTATTTCTGTGTTACAACAATAACTACACTTTGAAATATTTAATTGACTGTAAGGTGCTTTCAGCTTATGGAAGGCGTAATATAAAAATACAAGGTTTGCGTGTTGAACAGTGCCCAACATGACACACCTAGCAATAGAAGCCCACCATGATATTGGACTGAAAGGTTTGGCTCTGTCATGGAATTTGTGGTTTCAAAGTTGGCATATTTTGGAACAGGCCCTAATTGGAAAAGGGAAACTGAAAAGAGAAACCAAGATAGGAAACTAACCCTTTCAGTTTCTAAAGAAGCTAAGACTGAAACTGATATTGAAAACCAAAACTTTTGGACAAACTGAAGTTTTCTGAAACCATATAAATAACACGACATTTAGAGGCTAGATTGAGAAGCTCAGAAAAAGTAAAGATATAGTTGCTGCAGCTGCTGCTGTTACTTGAAGATGACATTGATAGATTGAGACCATTGTAAGCAGATGTCAGATCCCAGGCTGAAATCTGACTTGATGGATCATATTTTGCTTATTTTTATTTACTGTGGTGGTGTTTCACTGAAACATAAGCATGTAATACCATGGATTTTGTTCTAATATTAAAATAGAAGTTTATTACACAGAAGAAATAGAGATAAAATAGAACAAACCAAACTTTCTACATTGACACAATTTGAATGATTTTGAACTCAACCATCCCAACACCATCCCTTTTCAATATTCCAACACTAGTCAGAGAGTTCTCTTCTCTATCGCGCCTATTGGTTTGACTTAACCATTTCTTTCAATTCATGCTTTTCAGTGTTTGATAGTCTTTTTCTTGATTATTCATACAAGTGAGCTTAAACGTTCTTATATCCAAATAACCCCCTCAGATTTCTAATCAAATATTTTTGGTCTGGAGTTTTTAAACTAAAACCCTTACATTGACATAAGTTATTTCCTAATTGTTCTGAATGAACACCTTTCTCCAGGAAAAGTTATTCATGCCTTTGATTCTGGCCAGGTCTTCTGTGAAGTCAATCCAAGAGCTTCCCGCTCTATTTTCCTGAGCAAAAATTGATTCTTCTAAACCAAAAGGAAGCTAGTAACTTTCAATGTTGGCTCTCCTTGATCATAATGGTCTCATAATACAAACAAACTCACATTATCACTTCATGTAGGTCCCAGTCAGCTGCTATCTGACCTGCACTGTTCAAAACTTCTCGATCCCGAAAGACGAACTGTTAATTATGAAACCTTTTCATACACATAGACTTAAACAAACATGTCACTAATTTATGATCCAAATTCCACAATAAATAGCAGTAATATATAAAAATCATACACATTATATCACTCAAAGTTGAGGTGTTTAGGCAGACATGTACCATTTTTGCCCGAGTAAACAGAAAGTAATGTATTGCTTTTGATCAAAATGATGGATAAATTTAGGAAAATGTTTAAACTTTTATTGCTGGCCAAAATAACAAAGGCTTCACTAGAAAGGAAAGTTAGATGAGGTGTCAGATGGGCGTCCAATTACCCACCACTGGCTCTGTGCCCGTCAATAGAAATTAAAATTGCTCCCAATGTGACCAACTGGTGTGAAAATTGATTTGGAAAACTTTCTTCCATTACGAGCGTTGGTCATAATTCTGGTCATGATGTTAAAAAGAGCATCCAAAAAGATAAATAACATTAAAAAGAAAACTACAGATGTGGGAAATCAGAAACAAAAAAACAGAAATTGCTGGAAATACTCAGCAGGTCTGGCAGCATCTGTGGAGTGTAAGCAGAATTAACATTTTCAGATCCAGTGACCTCTCTTCAGAAGCTTAATGATTTGACTTGTTAAAGTTGCCAACATTTCAACTCCCCCTCCCACTCTGCCGAGTGGGAGGTCCTGGGCCTCCTTCACCACCGCTCCCTCACCACCAGACGCCTGGAGGAAGAACGCCTCATCTTCTGCCTCGGAACACTTCATCCCCAGGGCATCAATGTGGACTTCAACAGTTTCCTCATTTCCCCTTCCTCCACCTCACCCTAGTTCCAAACTTCCAGCTCAGCACTGTCCCCATGACTTGTCCGGACTTGTCCTACCTGCCTATCTCCTTTTCCACCTATCCACTCCACCCTCTCCTCCCTGACCTATCACCTTCATCCCCTCCCCCACTCACCCATTGTACTCTATGCTACTTTCTCCCCACCGCCACCCTCCTCTAGCTTATCTCTCCACGCTTCAGGCTCACTGCCTTTATTCCTGATGAAGGGCTTTTGCCCGAAACGTTGATTTCGAAGCTACTTGGATGCTGCCTGAACTGCTGTGCTCTTCCAGCACCACTAATCCAGAAAGTTTTATTAATGATAATGAAACCCTTGTTAATGGCTTGATAATGACAGTGAGAGTCTTGTTAATGTTAAGGGCTTGTTAATGATGTTGGAAAGCCTTGTTAAAAGTCCCTGTTATGAAACATATGCATTTTCTCAAAGTGTATACAAAATAATATGATTCTGTTCACTAATCTCTCAGCAATTTAATGTGCTCTTAGCACAATGTTTGTCAGATGAGAGATATTGTTCTGTTGGGTTTTAATGCACTCACAAGAATACAAGAATTTTATTCTTGGAAGTCAGCTGTCTGACTGTCTGATGTCAATGCATGGACAAAAATTATGGCAGATCTCGTATTTTATCTCTTTGCTATGTACATCAAAATATAGACAGTGTTCAGTACAACAAATCAGACAAGAAATGCGTGAATTTGAGCACTAATGGAGAGAGAAAGGAGATAATGAAAAGCCTACTTCAAAGAGATTGCTATGGACCATGTGAGTGATTGTCAACATGTCCCCTTCAGGGCAGAACAGAACAGAACTCATTACTGAGTGCCCAGTCCAGGAGATATAGAATACAATCAAGTAAGCTCAGTATTCAGACCCCAGAGTAATGATTTCCAATTTGAAGAAAAGCAAAAGATAAACAACAAATATCACAGCAAATTATTTCAGTGTCACACTTGGAATAATCAATCCTTACAGTCATAAGAATCGTAAACGAGGCAGTTATATACTTAAGCTACATTTGCCTGGATTGCAAATTTACCAAGGAACTGGAGAAAATCTCACCATTGCCCATCAACATTCAATGGATTACCATTACTGAATCCCTGACTATCAACATCCTGTTGGGAGGTCATGTTTCAGCTGTACAGGACATTGGTTAGGCCCTTTTGGAATATTATGTATAATTCTGGTCTCCTTCTTATCAGAGGGATGTTGTGAAACTTGAAAGGGTTCAGAAAAGACTTACAAGATTGTTGCCATTTGAGCTGTAGGGAGAGGTTGAATAGGCTGGGACTGTTTTCCCTGGAGAGTCAGAGGCTGAGGGGTGACCTTGTAGAGGTTTATAAAATCATGACAGACATGGATAGAAAAAATTAAGAAAGTTTTTTTCACCTGTGGTGGGGGAGTCCAGAACTAGAAGGCATAGGTTTAGGGTGAGAGGGCAAAGATATAAAAGGCACCTAAGGGGCAACTTTTTCACGCAAAGGGTTGTGCATATATGGAATGACCTGCCAGAGGAAGTGGTGAAGGCTGATACAATTGCAGCATTTAAAAGGCATCTGGATACGTATATGAATAGGAAGGGTTTAAAGGAATATGGATCAAGTGCTGGCAAATGGGACCAGATTAGCTTAGGATATCTGATCAGCATGGATGAGTTGGACTGAAGGTTTTGTTTCCATGCTGTTCATTTCTATGAGGAAGTGACTCTATAACTCAAACATTCCAGTCTTGATAACATCCTTGTAAATCTTTTTGGCACGCTTTCCAGTTTAACAACATCTTTCCTATTGTCGGGTGACCAGAATTGTGTGCAGTACTCCAAATGACCTTTGTCAATGTCTTGTTCAGCTGCAATATAATATGCCAACTCCTGTACTCAATGCTTTGACTAATAAAGGCAAGTGTGCCAAATGATTTCATCGCCATCCTGTCTACTTGTGGCACGAGTTTCAAGGAACTATGTTTCTGCATCCCTATTTCTCTCTGTTCGCCAACACTCTCCAGGGTCATAGCATTAACTGTGTAATCTTTAACCTCGTTTGTCTTACCTAAATGGCCATTCCTCGGCCCACTGGCCCAGATGATCATAGTCCCATTGTATTCTTAGACAACCTTCTTCACTGTTCACTATTCCACCAATTTTGGCGTCATCCGCAAACTTACGAACAATGCCACTTATACTTTCATCTAATATGAACGATAAACAACAGTGGACCCAGCACCAATCCTTGTGGCACACTACTGGTCAGAGGACTCTAGTCTGAGCAATAGCCCTCTACCACCACTCCCTGCTTCCCACTGGAAAGCCTGTTTTGTACCCAGTTGGCTAGCTTTTCCTGGATCCCCTAAAGCCTGTCCACTATTGACAAGGCAGAAATCAGGAGTGTGATGAAATACTCTTCACTTGATTGGAAAAATACAGCTCTGACAAGACTCAGGACACTTTACACCATCCAGGACAAAGCTTAATGGGAACCTGATCCACAGGCATTTATTCCTTGGGATTTTTCTTACCTTTTCGAATGTTTTTGAGATATCCTCTAAAATGTCGGCCATTGCATCCCTATTGACCAATCATTTAACTTAATTTTAAAAATCACTTTCGCCAGCTTTGCTTTCATGCTCTCATAATTGCCCTCAGTTTTAAATATGGAATTACTCTTCTGTCCCTCAGACTGGTCATTAATTAATCCTATCTCATTGCACAATACCAAATTTCATATAGCCTGTTCTATGGTCAGCTCCAGAACTTGCTGTTGTAAGAAAAAATCTTGAAACCATTCTATACACTCTTCATCTCGGCAACCTTTTCATTTTTTCTCGTAGATAAGTTGATGAGGATCTCCCACAATTATTGTTGTGCCTTTCTGACTTTCTGAGTCTTTTCTTGTTTCACACTCTATCCTACTGTGCAGTTATTATCACGTCTACAGGTCACTTCTTGCCTTTATCATTTCTCATTATTAAACAAGCAGTTTTGACATTTTATATTCTTGCTCTCATCCCTCTATATTGCACTAATTGTTAAGTACTTATTATTAAGCTATTACTTATTGTTAAGTACAGAACCTGGCCCATGCTTTCCATCAACCTGGGTCCGCAAATCAGGTAGTTTGTGGATTTTGCATATTGCTTTTTAAAGAAACTTTACATTCTGTGATAACTCCAGGAACAATGGGGATTGATTTCCAGGGCACTACCCCAATGAGTTATGGCTGTCTCCAGCAATGAGCAGATGTCTCAAACACTGGCAATGGCAGTTTGGACTCGCACTTTTTGTTGCACAAAACAATGTCAATCCTCATCATGTTGCAATCTCCTTCTACCACGATGTTATAATTTACTACCATCCTGAGTGGCTTCCACTGCCACAGTGCCATGGTCAATAAGCACATCCACCCTGCAGCCTCCACTCTCATCCAGACGGTGAAAGAACTTCAAACTTGCATGATTAAAAACCGTACTTCAGGCGTCGGGGCCTCCATTTGCCGAGAGGTGCGAGGGAGGAGCGAAGGACTTCTGGGAAGTCATATCTTTGTGTGGTTGCGTTACCCGAAACACTACTCGGGTAGTGTCTCCCATCCATCCTCCTCCTCTAACCGAAAAAAAGGACCTGTGCGCCAGATTGGTAAGGTAACGAGTTTATTTTTATTCCTTATTTTTCAACAGTCTGTTTGGGAGTTTAGAATAGTGGGAATGGAGGTTAGGGCTGTTGAATGTTCCTCCTGCAGAATGTGGGAGGTAAGGGTCACCACTAGTGTCCCTACTGACTGCATCTGTGGGAAGTGCACCTAACTCCAGCTCCTCGAAAACTGCGTTAGGGAACTGGAGCTGGAGCTGGATGAACTTCGGATCATTCGGGAGGCAGAGGGGGTTATTGAGAGGAGTTACAGGGAGGTAGCCACTCCTCAGGTACAAGAAAAAGGCAAATGGGTTCAGTCAGGGGACGGAAAGGGAACCGGCAGGCAGTGCAGGGATCCCCTATGGCCATTCCCCTCAACAATAAGTATACTGTTTTGGATACTGTTGGGGGGTGGGGTACGACTAGCCAGCGGAAAGCAGTGGGGTATGGGGCTCTGGCGCAGAGTCTGTCCCTGCTGCTCAGAAGGGAAGGGGGAAGAGGAGCAGAGCAGTAGTCACTGGGGATTCCATAGTTAGGGGGACAGATAGGAGGTTCTGTGGGGTCAAGAGAGACTCACGGTTGGTGTGTTGCCTCCCAGGTGCCAGGGTTCGTGATGTCTTTGATCGTCTTTTTGGGATCCTTAAGGAGGAGGGGGAGCAGCCCCAAGTCGTGATCCACATAGGCACCAACGATATAGGTAGGAAGAGAGATGGGGATTTAAGGCAGAAATTCAGGGAGCGAGGATGGAAGCTAAGAGCTAGGATGAACAGAGTTGTTGTCTCTGGTTTGTTGCCCGTGCCACGTGCTAGTGAGGTGAGGAATAGGGAGAGAGAGGAGTTGAACACGTGGCTACAGGGATGGTGCAGGAGGGAGGGTTTTGGATTCTTGGATAATTGGGACTCATTCTGGGGTAGGTGGGACCTCTACAAGCAGGATGGTCTTCATCTGAACCAGAGGGGTACCAATATCCTGGGGGGGTGGATTTCGCTAAGGCTATTGGGGTGGGTTTAAACTAATCCAGCAGAGGAATGGGAACCAAAATTGTAGTTCGAGTATAGAAAACGTTGAGAGTAGGGAGGTCTGAAATCAAGTTTCAGGGACGCAAGATGGCATCGGCAAGCAAGACGTTGGTTTGAAGTGTGTCTACTTCAACACCAGGAGCATCCGGAATAAGGTGGGTGAACTTGCAGCATGGGTTGGTACCTGGGACTTCGATGTTGTAGCCATTTCGGAGACATGGAGAGAGCTGGGACAGGAATGGTTGTTGCAGGTTCCAGGCTTTAGATGTTTCAGTAAGAACAGAGAAGATGGTAAAAGCGGGGGAGGTGTGGCATTGTTGGTCAAGGACAGTATTACAGTTGCAGAAAGGATGTTTGGGGACTCGTCAACTGAGGTAGTATGGGCTGAGGTTAGAAACAGGAAAGGAGAGGTCACCCAGTTGGGAGTTTTCTATAGGCCTCCAAATAGTTCCAGAGATGTAGAGGAAAGGATAGCAAAGATGATTCTCGAAAGGAGTGAGAGAGACAGGGTAGTTGTCATGGGGTCTTCAACTTTTCAAATATTGACTGGGAACACTAAAGTACGAGTACTATAGATGGGTCAGTTTTTGTCCAGTGTGTTCAGGAGGGCTTCCTGACACAGTATGTAGACAGGCCACCAAGGGGCGAAGCCACATTAGATTTGGGATTGGGTAATGAGCCCAGCCATGTGTTAGACTTGGAAGTAGGTGAGCACATTGGTGATAATGATCACAATTCTGTTATGTTTATTTTGGTAATAGAAAGGGATAGGTGTGTGCCACTGAGCAAGAGTTACAGCTGGGGGAAAGGCAATTATGATGCGATTAGGCAAGATTTAGGATGGAGAAAGAAACTGCAGGGGATGGGCACATTAGAAATGTGGAGCTTATTCAAGGAAAAGCTACTGTGTGTCCTAGATAAGTATGTACCTGTCAGGCAAGGAGGAAGCTGTAGAGCGCGGGAGCCGTGGTTTACGAAGGAAGTGGAATCTCTGGACAAGAGGAAGAAGAAGGCTTATGTTGGGATGAGATGTGAAGGCTCAGTTAGGGTGCTTGAGGGTTACAAGGTAGCCAGGAAAGACCTAAAGAGAGAGCTCAGAAGAGCCAGGAGGAGACATGAGAAGTTGTTGGCGGATAGGATCAGGGTAAACCCTAAGGCTTTCTATAGGTATTTAAGGGATAAAAAAATGACGAGACTAAGATGAGGGCCGATCAACAATAGTAGCGGGAAGTTGTGTGTGGAGTCAGAGGAGATGGGGGAAACACTAAATGAATATTTTTCGACAGTATTCATTCTAGAAAACGACAATGTTGTCGAGGAGAATACTGAGATACAGGCTACTAGACTAGGTGTGATTGAGGTTCACAAGGAAGAGGTATTAGAAATCCTGCAGAGTGTGAAAATAGATAAGTCTCCTGGGCCGGATGGGATTTATCCTAGGATCCTCTGGGAAGCCAGGGAGGAGATTGCCGAGCCTTTGGCATTGATCTTTAAATCATCATTGTCTACAGGAATAGTGCCAGAAGACTGGAGGATAGCAAATGTGGTTCCCCTGTTCAAGAAGGGGAGTAGAGACAACCCTGGTAATTACAGACCAGTGAGTCTTACTTCAGTTGTTGGTAAAGTGTTGGAAAAGGTTATAAGAGATAGGATTTATAATCATCTAGAAAAGAATAATTTGATTAGGGATAGTCAGCATGGTTTTGAGAAGGGTAGATCGTGCTTCACAAACCTTATTGAGTTCTATGAGAAGGTGACCAAATGGGTAGATGAGAGTAAACCGGTTGATGTGGTGTATATGGATTTCAGCAAGGCGTTCGATAAGGTTCCCCACAGTAGGCTATTGTACAAAATGCAGGGGAATGGGATTGTGGGAGATATAACAGTTTGGATCAGTAATTAGCTTGCTGAAATAAGACAGAGGGTGGTGGTTGATGGGAAATGTTCATTCTGGAGCCCAGTTACTAGTGGTGTACCGCAAGGGTCAGTGTTGGGTCCACTGCTGTTCATCATTTTTATAAACGACCTGGATGAGGGTGTAGGAGGGTGGGTTAGTAAATTTGCAGATGACACTAAGGTCAGTGGAGTTGTGGATAGTTACGAAGGATGTTATAGGTTACAAAGAGACATAGATAAGCTGCAGAGCTGGGCTGAGAGGTGGCAAATGGAGTTTAATGCGGACAAGTGTGAGGTGATTCACTTTGGTTGGAGAAACAGGAATGCAAAGTACTGGGCTAATGGTAAGATTCTTGGTAGTGTAGATGAGCAGAGAGATCTCGGTGTCCATGTACACAGATCCTTGCAAGTTACCACCCAGGTTTACAGGGTTGTTAAGAAGGCATACAGTGTTTTAGCTTTTATTAATAGAGGGATCGAGTTCCGGAACCATGAGGTTATGCTACAGCTGTACAAAACTCTAGTGCGGCCACACTTGGAGTATTGTGTACAGTTCTGGTCACTGCATTATAAGAAGGTTGTGGAAGCTTTGGAAAGGGTGCAAAGGAGATTTACTAGGATGTTGCCTGGTATGCAGGGAAGGTCTTACGAGGAAAGGCTGAGGGACTTGAGGCTGTTTTCGTTGGAGAGAAGAAGGTTGAGAGGAGACTTAATAGAGACATATAATATAATTAGAGGGTTAGAATGGTGGACAGGGAGAGCTTTTTTCCAAGTATGGTGACAACGAGCACGAGGGGGCATAGCTTTAAATTGAGAGGTGAAAGATACAGGACAGATGTCAGAGGTAGTTTCTTTACTCAGAAAGTAGTAAGGGTATGGAATGCTTTGCCTGCAACGGTAGTAGATTTGCCAACTTTAAGTACATTTAAGTCATCATTGGACAAACATATAGACATACATGGAATAGTGTAGGCTTCAGATTGGTATGAGGTCGGCGCATAATCGAGGGCCGAAGGGCCTGTACTGCACTGTAATGTTCTATGTTCTATAACTGCAAAGATTCTAGCTCCTGTGCTCCTGCCCTTTGAGTCCCCTTATTTGCCTTACTCACAGTCACAAATTCAAGTCTGTGAACGCTGGCCAAGTCAGTTGATCCAACCAGAAGAGATGTCCATCTTCTGGCAAAAAGCATTTGGGTTTCTTTATCCCTCCTTGATGCGTAACATCATAGTCAAGCCTCCAGCTCCAACTCCAAACATTTTCAACAGACATGTTTGCTCTACGTCAAACTGGTGTCCAGGAACACCCACATCTGCCATTCTTATTTTTATCTAAGGAACTACTTAATTATTTTATTAAGTTGTAAAATTACTAGTACTTTTATATATTTCATTAACTTTACCACCAGTTAGTATTCTATTTTGAATCTTAGCAGTAGAGTTCACCTTAGTCATGTGCTAGACACTCATCAAATAAGTAACGTTGTCTCCTGCAGCAAAATAAGGATAAATTCCCTGAGACGGAGTCGCTAGAAAAACCAAAAACAATGGGACACCTCTTTTCTTTCCTCCCTTGAACTCTCTGAATCACCTCATGGTAGCATTCTATTATAAGTCACATTCAAATAGTGAGCCATACAAAGTTAGCAAGTTTTGTATGCTCCAATGTATGCTCCAATGCTCCAGTTTCAGCTGCTTCTTAGTTCAGCTGCTCTTCTGCTTGATGTCTTATTAAGACCTTGCTTAAAGCTGGGAACTACAGCGTTTAAACTGTAGATTCTATTTATACGCTGACAGCAAATTTAATCAAAATTAGATGCATACAAAATAAAAATTTAAACTTATTTACCCACCAACTGTAAACATTTAGCCAATAATGATACATCCCCACTTTCTTAATGTTAGTTAAAAATCACACAACACCAGGTTATAGTCCAATAGATTTATTTGGAGGCACTAGCTTTCGGAGCGCTGCTCTTTCATCAGGTGATTGTGGAGTATAAGATTGTAAGACACAGAATTTATAGCAAAGATTTGCAGGGTGATGTAACTGAAATTATATGTTGAAAAAGACCTAGATTGTTTGTTACGTCTCTCACCTTTTAGAATGACCATGGCGGTTTCAGTTCTTTCACATGTAAATCCCAGAACGTTTTTAAAGTCACATTCTCAAGTGAACTTTAACAATTGGTGTCATGTCGGCCCAGATAATGTATTGAAGGTGTTAGCTCCCTGTGTGAGACTGTCTGTGCCATAATGTTCAGACTGATTCGAATCTAAAAAAATGATTCACAGAATCTTACATGGATTCATGCAGTTTTTGAGAAAGTAAAATGTAATTCTGCAAGTACAAATTCATCCCACAAACTTGTGTGTGTGTGTGTGTGTGTGTGTGTGTGTGTGTGTGTGTAGGGAGGAGGGGTGTATGAGTGTCTGTGACATAGTGTGTGTATGTGTGTGAGTGTAAACAAGTATAAGTCTGTGAGAGGGTCCGTGTATGCGTGTGAGTGTGCAAGTGTATTTGTGAGCGTATTGATTGAGGATGATCAGCCATGATCATAATGAATGGTGGTGCAGGCTCAAAGGGCAGAATGGCCTACTCCTGCACCGATTGTCAATTATCATATGAGGGAGAGCTTGTATATGAGAGACGGTCTGCATGAGTGTATGGGTCTGTAGGAGTGTGTGTGTGTAGGAGTGTCTGTGTAGGAGTGTCTGTGTAGGAGTGTCTGTGTGTGTGTGTGTCTGTCTGTGAGTGTGTGTCTGAATGCGTGTGTCTGTGTGTATGTAGTGCAGTGGGGTCATCTGTAGTGTGAATGAACCCAAGGTCCCAGTTGAGGCTATCTCCATTGGTACCAAACTTAGCTATCAGTCTCTGCTCGGCTACTTTTTGTTGTTGCTTGTCCCAAAGTCCGCCTTGGAGGATGGTCACCCGAAGGTCTGAGGTCAAATGTCCTGGACCACTGAAGCATTCTCCGACTGGAAGGAACACTCCTGTCTGTTGATTGTTGTGCGGTGTCCACTCATCCATTGCCGTAGCCTCTGCTTGGTCTGGCCAATGTATCATGCCTCAGGGCATCTTTGCCTGCAGCGTATGAGATGGGCAATGTTGGCCGAGTCGCATGGGTACATGTGGGAGGTGTCCCCATGCGTAATGGTGGTATCCATGTCACATCCCTGACACGTCTTACTGCATCTACTGTAACAAGGTTGTATGGTGTTGTCCTGAAAGCTGGGCAGTTTGCTACAAACAATGATCTGTTTGAGGTTTGAAGGTTGTTTAAAGGTGAGAAGTGGAGGTGTGGAGAAGATCTTGGCGAGGTGCTCATCCTCATTGATAATGTGTTGCTGGCTGCGAAGAACATGGCGGAGTTTTTCGGCTCCTGGAAAGTACTGGACAATGAAGGGTACCCTGTCGGTTGCAGCTTGTGTCTGTCTCCTGAGGAGGTTATTACAGTTTCTCGCTGTGACTCGTCAGAACTGGCAGTCGATGAGTTGAACATCATACCCCGTTCTTACAGGGGCATCCTTGAGTACTTCCAGGTGCCCATCACGTTCCTTCTCATCTGAACAGATCCTGTGTATGTGTTGGGCTTGTCCGTAGAGGATGGCTGTTTTAATATGTTTCAGGTGGAAGCTGGAGAAGTGCAGCATCATTAGGTTATCCTTGGGTTTGCAGTAGAGTGAGGTGTTGCGGTGCCCATCCTTGATGGAGATGCATGTGTCCATGAATGAAACAGAGAGTAGTCCATGGTGAGTTTGATGGTGGGATGAAACTTGTGTAGTTTTTTCAGTGACTCCTCTCCACGGGTTCAGAGGAAGAACGTTTTGTCAATGTACCTGGTGTATTGTGTTGTTTGGAGGTCCTGTGTAGAGAAGAAGTCTTGTTCGAACCTGTGCATAAAGATGTTGGCATATTGGGATGCAAATTTGGTCCCCATGGCTGTTCCATGTGTATGGATGAAGAACTGGTTGTCAAAGGTGAAAATGTTGTGGTCGAGGATAAAGCGGATGAGTTATAGGACAGTGCTCAGAGATTGGTAGTTGTTGGTGTTGAGTACTGAGGCTGTTGCCGCAATGCCATCATTATGGGGGATGCTGGTGTAGAGTGCGGAAACATCCATTGTGACAAGAAATGTTCCCGGTTCGACTGGTCTGTGGGTCCTGAGTTTCTGTAAGAAATCCGTAGTGTCACGACAGTAGCTGGGGATCCCCTGTACAATGGGTTTCAAGATGCCTTTGACATAACCAGAGAGATTCTCACACCGGATTCCATTGCCTGATACGATGGGACATCCTGGTGTGTTGTCTTTGTGTATCTTCGAAAAGCAGTAGAAGTCACCTACGCGAGATGTACATGGGATGAGGGCACATAGGGAACTCTGAAGGCCTGGATCCAAAGTCCTGATCAATGTGTTTAGTTCACAGGTGCACTCTTTGGTCGGATCAGCTGATAGTTGCCAGTACTGTTCCTGGTTGTTCAGTTGTCGGCACACTTCCTTGCAGTAATCTGTTCTATTCTGAATGACAATGGCTCCCCTTTATCTGCTGGTTTGATGACAATGTTGTGATTGGTTTTGAGAGCATAGATGGCGTTATGTTGTGAGGTGATGTCTTGCTCTACCTTGTGGGTATGGCTGATGAATCTGGCATTTCTACATTTCCTGGTGTTTTGAGCATACATGTCAAGCCCAGGGCAGCGGCCCTCCGGTGGGTCGAAGTTGACTCCTTCTTTGGTCACTCCTGTACAGATCCCTGTGATGATTTTTCCAGTTCCTCAATAGGCTCATTGGGATCACTGCTGGCATCTTGAAAGAATTCCTGGAGTCGCAATCATCTGATGAATTCCTCTGGGTCTGCTGTAAGACCCATGGGGTCCGTTTTGGTGATGCGGCAGAAATTGAGACCCTTGCTAAGAACTTTAATCTCTTCCGGTTGAAGGGTGTGGTCCGATAAGTTGATGATCAACTTCCCCGCCGAGATAACGTTTACCACTGTGGTGCCAGGGTGGCTTGGCTACCACTGGTAGTGATGCCAAGATTCTCCAGTTTCTTGTTCTTGGTATGCCGGTATGTGGTGTAGCTTTGTTGGCTTGCCTGTTTGGCAATGTCCCGTAATTGTACCACTGTATCCTGAGTGCAGGCCAGGAGTGTGGACTCCATCTGAATTTCAAGGTTGTGGCGCGTGCTGTAGAGTTGGTGCATGAGATGATTGAGGAGTTTGCGAGAGGTGCAGTGGCAAAGTCTCTCTGCGTAGTCTGTGTTGCAGGTTGACTTGAGCGGGTTCGTGATCATTAATCCTTTTGGGATCTTTCCTCCTTTCCTGCACTTCTGTAGAAACTTGATGTGCGATCTTCTTGGAGATCCTCTCCACTCTGAGCTGGTAGTTAGTGGTGGCGATGGTAGTCGTGATTTAGAGATGCTGCTGTTGGACTGGGTTAAAAAAGTTAAAAATCACATAACCCCAGATTATAGTCCAACAGGTTTATTTGGAAGCACTAGCTTTCAGAGCGCTGCTCCTTCATCAGGTGGTTGTGGAGAAGAAGAGCATAAGACACAGTATTTATAGCAAAGATTTACAGTGTCATAGAGTCATAGAGATGTACAGCATGGAAACAGACCCTTTGGTCCAACCCGTCCAAGCCAACCAGATATCCCAACCCAATCTAGTCCCACCTGCCAGCACCCAGCCCATATCTTACTCATTCCTTCCCATTCATATACCCATCCAAATGCCTCTTTAATGTTGCAATTGTACCAGCCTCCACCACTTCCATACACGTACCACCCTCTGTGTGAAAAAGTTGCCCCTTAGATCTCTTTTATATCTTTCCCCTCTCACCCTAAACCTATGCCCTCCAATTCTGGACTCCCCGACCCCAGGGAAAAGACTTTGTCTATTTACCCTATCCATGCCCCTCATAACTTTGTAAACCTCTATAAGGTCACCCTTCAGCCTCCGATGCTCCAGGGAAATCAGCCCCAGCCTGTTCAGCCTGTCCCTATAGCTCAAATCCTCCAACCCTGGCAACATCCTTGTAAATCTTTTCTGAACCCTTTCAAGTTTCACAACATCTTTCCAATAGGAAGGAGACCAGAATTGCATGCAATATTCCAACAGTGGCCTAACCAGTGTCCTGTACAGCCACAACTTGACCTCCTGTACTCAATACTCTGACCAATAAAGGAAAGCATATCAAACGCCTTCTTCACTATCCTATCTACCTGCGACTCCACTTTCGCAGCACCTTGGAGGGCAGGTGCTATGAACCTGCAGTCCAAGGTCTCTTTGTTCAGCAAAAATCCTTAGGACCTTACCTTTAAGTGTATAAGTGTGATGTAACTGAAATTATATATTGAAAAAGACCTAGATTGTTTGTTAAGTCTCTCTTTTAGAATGAACATGTCGGTTTCAGTTCTTTCATATGTAAATCACAGAACATTTTGAAAGTTACATTTTCAAGTGAACTTTAACAATTGGTGTCATGTCAGCCCAGATAATGCATTTCAGGTGTGAGGTGCCCTGTGTGAGACTGTCTGTGCCACAATGGTCAGATTGATTCTAATCTAAGAAATGGATTTACAGAATCTTACATGGATTCATACAGTTTCTGAGCTAAATAAAATGTAATTCCGCAAGTATAAATTTATCCCACAAATGTACATGTGTGTTCATGCATGTGAGTGTGTGTGGGGGTGGCGGTTGGTGGGAGTAGTTATGAGTATCTGTGAGAGAGTGTGTATATATGAGAGTGTGAGTGTAAAGGCGTATAAGTCCGTAAGAGTGTGTGTGTGTGTGTGTACGTGTGAGTGTACACCCCATCCAACACTGGCATCTCCAAATCATTCTTAATCTTTCTCTCTATACTGTCTGAAAACTCTATATTGATGGATGATAGGGTTTCAGCCCACAGTCCTCATTCCTGATGAAGGGCTTATGCCCAAAATGTCGATTCTCCTGCTCCTCAGATGCTGTCTGACCTGCTGTGCTTTTCCAGCAGCACACTCTTGACTCTGATCTCCAGCATCTGCAGTCCTCACTTTCTTCTAGTTGATTTCCCCTCTTTGAGCCAAGTTTCTGTTATAGCAATTGTATCATCAGCACTGAAGTTCTCTGTAGTACATCTCAAAGCAGATTATCCAATATTGTCATAATGCTGCTTGTGGGAGTTTGCTCTATGTAAATCGGCTACTGTATTTTCTCTATTACAAAAGTGATTATACTTTTCAAAAGTAACTCTTAATTAGCTGCAAAGTGCTTTGGGAAGTGATGAAAAGCAATATAACAATGGAAATTCTTTACATTCAATATGTTCTTTTTGTTAGTTTTTGCTTCCTTTTTTGTTCATTCGGGGGATGTGAGCTTCATGGGAAAGGCAAGTATTTATTTCCCATCCCTACTTGCCCTTGAGAAATTGATAATGAGCTGCTCCTGAACCGCTGAAGTCCATTTGGTGTAAGTGAACCCACAATACTGTTAGGAAGGGAGTTCCAGGATTTTGACCCAATCCTCTTCCATGCCAAGCTAATGAGTTTTGGAAGAGGAATTTGTAAGTAGTGGTGTTCCCATGTATCAGCAGGCTTTGTCCTTCTAGAGGATGAATAAATCCATTTCACATTGCAAATAATTCAGTTCCATTGCACTAATGCTGTTATTTACAATGATTGTGGGTTTGGAAAAGGCTGTTGAAGGAGCCTAGGTGAACTTCTTGTGCATCTTTTGACATTACTGTAGGTAAAGTGAATATTGTGCATGTGGTGACAATGAAGTGGGCTACTTTGTCATGGATAATGTCAAGCTTCTTGAGTTGGAGCTGCATTCCAGGCAAGTGGGGACACTGTCGTGGTTATGGCTATGTTCGCCAACCTGGGAAGTTGATTTGCAGACATTTCATCCCCTGTCTAGGTGAGCTGTTCTGTGCTTTGGAGCCTTCTGTGCAGCGCTGCTGTACTGTGTCTTCTGGAATTTATTTGGTTCCGTTTCTGCTGCTTCCGGTTGCTGGTTCTGGTTGGTTGTTGTAGTGGCCGGCATATTGAGTCTCGGTCAATGTGCTCGTTGATGGAGTCCATGGATGAGTGCCATGCTTCTAGAAATTCTCTGGCTGTCCTCTGTTTAGCTTGTCTTATGATCGTTGTGTTGTCCCAGTTGAATTTGTGGTTCCTGTCATATGTGTTTGGCTACTTGGGACAGCTGGTCGTGGAGTTTAGTGGCTCGTTGTGTTCATAGATGGGGATTGCTAGTTGTCTGCCTGTTTGTCCTATATAGTGTTTTGTGCAGTCTTTGCATGGAATCCTGTAAATTATGCTAGTCTTACATATGATGGGTATAGGGTCTTTTGTTCTGGGTGAGTTGTTGCCTGAGTGTGGCTGTCAGTTTATGGGCTGTCATGAATCCCAGTGGGCAGAGAAGTCTGGCTGTTAATTCTGGATGTTTTATATTAAAGCTAGTGTGGCTAGTGAGTTAGGTTGTGACATGTCCTCATCACATTGTTTGTCTGTTCAGCATCTGCAGATGAAGTTGAGAGGATAAAGTTGAATAAAGGGAACTATGGAGCTATGAGGGAAGAGCTGGCCAAAGTTCAATGGTGCAAAACCTTAGCAGGGAGGACAGTGGAGGAACAATGGCAGATATTTCTATGTATAATGCAGAAGATGCAGGATCAGTTCATTCCAAAAAGGAAGAAAGGTCCTAGGAGGAGGCATGGGTGGCCGTGGCTGACGAGGGAAGTTAAGAAACATATAAAGTTAAAAGAGAAAAAGTATAACATAGCAAAGATAAGTGGGAAAACGGAGGACTGAGAAGCTTTTAAAGAACAACAGAGGATTACTAAGAAGGAAATATGCAGAGAAATAAATTAGGTACGAAGGTAAACTGGCCAAAAATATAAAGGAGGATAGTAAAAGCTTTTTTAGGTATGTGAAAGGCAAAAAAATGGTGAAGACTAAAATTGGGCCCTTGAAGACAGAAACAGGGGAATATATTACGGGGAACAAAGAAATGGCAGAAGAATTGAATTGGTACTTCAGATCTGTGTTCACTGGGAAAGACACAAGCAATCTCCCTGAGATAACAGTGGCTGAAGGACCTGATCGTAAGGGAATTTATATTTGCCAGGAATTGGTGTTGGAGAGACTGTTAGGTCTGAAGGTTGATAAGTCCCCAGGGCCTGATGGTCTACATCCCAGGGTACTGAAGGAGGTGACTCGAGAAATCATGGACGCGTTGATGATTATTTTCCAGAGTTCGATAGATTCGGGATCAGTTCCTGCGGATTGGAGGGCGGCTAATGTTGTACCACTTTTTAAGAAAGTTGGGAGAGAGAAAGCAGGAAATTATAGACCAGTTAGTCTGACCTCAGTGGTGGGAAAAATGCTGGAGTCTATTATAAAGGATGAAATTACGACACATCTGGATAGTAGTAACAGGATAGGTCAGAGTCAGCATGGATTTATGAAGAGGAAATCATGCTTGACTAATCTTCTGGAATTTTTTGATGATGTAACTCTGAAGATGGACGAGGGCAATCCAGAAGATGTCGTGTACCTGGACTTTCAGAAAGCTTTTGATAAAGTCCCACATAGGAGGTTAGTGAGCAAAATTAGGGTGCATGGTACTGGGGGCAAAGTACTAACTTGGATTGAAAATTGGTTGGCTGATAGGAAACAAAGAGTAGTGATAAACGGCTCCATTTCAGAATGGCAGACAGTGACCAGTGGGGTACCACAGGGATCAGTGCTGGGACCGCAGCTTTTTACAATATATGTTAATGATATAGAAGATGGTATTAGTAATAACATTAGCAAATTTGCTGATGATACTAAGCTGGGTGGCAGGTTGAAATGTGAGGAGGATGTTAGGAGATTACAGGGTGACCTGACAGGTTAGGTGAGTGGTCAGAGACATGGCAGTTGCAGTTTAATGTGGATGAATGTATGGTTATCCACTTTGGTGGCAAGAACAGGAAGGCAGATTACTACCTAAATGGAATCAATTTAGGTAAAGGGGCAGTACAGAGAGATCTGGGTGTTCTTGTACACCAGCCAATGATGGTAAGCATGCAGGTACGTCAGGTAATGAAGAAGGCTAATAGGATGCTGGCCTTCATAACAAGAGGGATTGAGTATAGAAGCAAAGAAGTTCTTCTGCAGCTGTACAGGGCCCTGGTGAGACCACACCTGGAGTACTGTGTGCAGTTCTGGTCTCCAAATTTGAGGAAAGACATTCTGGCTGTTGAGGGAGTGCAGCGTAGGTTCACGAGGTGAATTCCTGGAATGGCAGGACTACCTTACGCTGAAAGACTGGAGCGACTGGGCTTGTATACCCTTGAGTTTAGGAGAAAGTGAGGACTGCAGATGCTGGAGATCAGAGCTGAAAATGTGTTGCTGGAAAAGTGCAGCAGGTCAGGCAGCATTCAAGGAGCAGGAGACTCGATGCCTTGGGCATGAGCCCTTCTTCAGGATTCCTGAAGAAGGGCTCATGCCCAGGCATCAATTCTCCTCCTCCTTGGATGCTGCCTGACCTGCTGCGCTTTTCCAGCAACACATTTCTACCCTTGAGTTTAGAACACTGAGAGGGGATCTGATTGAGACATATAAGATTATTAAGGGATTGGACACTCTGGAGGCAGGAAACATGTTTCCGCTGATGGGGGAGTGCCGAACCAGAGGACACAGCTTAAAAATACGGGGTAGACCATTTAGGACAGAGATGAGGAGAAACTTCTTCACCCAGAGAGTGGTGGCTGTGTGGAATGCTCTGCCCCAGAGGGCAGTGGAGGCCCAGTCTCTGGATTCATTTAAGAAAGAGTTGGATAGAGCTATCAAGGATAGTGGAATCAAGAGTTATGGAGATAAGGCAGGAACAGGATACTGATTAAGGATGATCAGCCATGATCATATTGAATGGTGGTGCAGGCTGGAAGGGCAGAATGGCCTACTCCTGTACCTATTGTCTATTGTTTATTGTCTATTGATATCCATTCTTGGCGAATACTCTGTAGAGGTGTTCTTCTTCCCTTTGAGTTTGTGAGTGCTGCAGTGTGTTGTAGCCCTTTTGATCAGAATCCTAATGTCTCTTGTGTGTGTTTGGTGGTTGCTGTTGTAATTCAGGATCTGCTGTGTGTGTGGCTTTCCTGTACACTTTTGTGGTGTGTTCACCATTCTGTGTTCTTTGTACCATCGCATCCAGGAAGTGGGGACACTCCTGACTTCTGCCTTGTCAGGAAGGTACTCAGGCTTTGGGATCCAGGTGGTGAGTTACTCATTGTGGGATTCCTAGCCTCTGACCTGCTGTTGTAGCCATTGTATTTATATGGCTAGTCCAATTCAGTTTCCGCTCAAAGATAAGCCCTGGGATGATGGAGATGCTCATTGCCTGGCCCTTGTGTAGCATGACAGGGTTGTTAAGAAGGCAAACAGTGTTTTAGCTTTTATTAAAAGAGGGATCGAGTTCCGGAACCATGATGTTATGCTACAGCTGTACAAAACTCTAGTGTGGCCACACTTGGAGTATTGTATACAGTTCTGGTCACCTCATTATAAGAAGGATGTGGAAGCTTTGGAAAGGGTGCAGAGGAGATTTACTAGGATGTTGCCTAGTATGGAGGGAAGGTCTTACAAGGAAAGGCTGAGGGACTTGAGGTTGTTTTCGTTAGAGAGAAGAAGGTTGAGAGGTGACTTAATAGAGACATATAAGATAATCAGAGGGTTAGATAGGATGGACAGGAAGAGCCTTTTTCCAAGTATGGGAACGGCGAGCATGAGGGGGCATAGCTTTAAATTGATGGATGATAGATATAGGACAGATGTCAGAGGTAGTTTCTTTACTCAGAGAGTAGTAAGAGTATGGAATGCTTTGCCTGCAACGGTAGTAGATTCGCCAACTTTAAGTACATTTAAGTCGTCATTGGACAAGCATATGGACGTACATGGAATAGTGTAGGTTAGATGGGCTTCAGATTGGTATGACAGGTCGGCGCAACATCGAGGGCCGAAGGGCCTGTACTGCACTGTAATGTTCTATGTTCTATGTTCTATGAATGCTACTTGACAATTGCCAGTCTAAACTTGAGTAGTACCCAGGCATTGCTGCATTCGGACATGGATAGCTTCAGTAGCTGGGGAGTCATAACTTTTGCTGAATATTATGCAATCATTGGCGAACATCCCCACTTCTGACATTATGATGGAAGAAAGATCATTAATGAAGTAGCCTAAAATGGTTGGGTCTAGGACACTGTTGTGGTTCTGTTCGCCGAGCTGGGAATTTGTCTTGCAAATGCTTCGTCCCCTGTCTAGGTGACATCCTCAGTGCTTGGGAGCCTCCTGTGAAGCGCTTCTGTGCTGTTTCCTCCGGCATTTATAGTGGCCTGTCTCTGCCGCTTCCGGTTGTCAGTTCGAGCTGTCCGCTGTAGTGGCCGGTATATTGGGTCCAGGTCGATGTGTTTGTTGGTAGAGTCTGTGGATGAGTGCCATGCCTCTAGGAATTCCCTGGCTGTTCTCTGTTTGGCTTGCCCTATAATGGTAGTGTTGTCCCAGTCGAATTCATGTTGCTTGTCGTCTGTGTGTGTGGCTACTAAGGATAGCTGGTCATGTCGTTTCATGGCTAGTTGGTGTTCATGTATACGGATCGTTAACTGTCTTCCTGTTTGTCCGATGTAGTGTTTTGTGCAGTCCTTGCATGGGATTTTGTACACTACATTAGTTTTGCTCATGTTGGGTATCGGGTCCTTCGTTCTGGTGAGTTGTTGTCTGAGCGTGGCTGTTGGCTTGTGTGCTGTTATGAGTCCTAGTGGTCGCAGTACATTAGGACACTACATTAAGGAACTCCTGCAGAGACATCCTGGAGCTGAGATGACTAATCTCCAACATCCACAACCATCTTCCTCTGTGTCAACTATGACTCCATCCAAGGAGGGGTTTCCTGACTCTAATTGACTCCAGTTCTGCTGGGCTTCTTGATGCCTCACTTGATCAAATGGAGCTTTGACATCAAGGGCTATAACCTTCACTTTTCCACTGGTATTAAGATTCCTTTATCAAAGTTTGGACTGAAGCTGCAATGCGGTCAGGAACTGAGTAGGTGTGGCAGAATCCAAACTGAGCCACACAGCGTCATGACTTGGAATTCTATCGCTGTTCTTTCACTGTCACCTGGTGAAAACCCTGGGTGCCCTTTTCTAACAGCACTGTGCTGATACCTACAGAACATGGACCGCAGCAGTGCAAGAAGGTACCTTATCACCACCTTCTCAAGACCAACTAGGATTGGGAAACAAATGTCTTTCCTCTGACATTGATATTCTAAAATAAATAAAGGAAAATATTCCAGTATCTCTATAACCAGCCCGTTGACCTCCATGATTTCTGTATTCATTCAAAACCCTCTGAGTGAAGAAATTCCTCCTCATCTCAGTTCTAAATGGGCTATTCCTTATTCTGATACTGTCCCCACCCCACTTTCCTCACAGGACAATCCCTTGAGCACAGGAATTACTTTGGTGTATCTTCCCTGCACTCCCTCTGCAGTAAGTATACCTTTCCTTCAGTACACAACATTCCAAGTGAGGCCTTATCAAGATTCTATATAATTGCTGAAAGATACTCCTGTATCTTTATTCAAATCCTCTTGTAATAACGGCCAATATACCCTGGGCCTTTTCAATTGCTGCCTGTATTTCACTAACTACTGTCTGTATTTCTCTAACTGCAGCCTGTATTTCTCTAATTGTTGCCTGTATTTCTCTAACTGCTGCCTGTATTTCACTAACTACTGCCTGTATTTCTCTAACTACTGCCTGTATTTCACTAACTGCTACCTGTATTTCTCTAACTGCTGCCTGTATTTCACTAACTACTGCCTGTATTTCTCTAACTACTGCCTGTATTTCACTAACTGCTACCTGTATTTCTCTAACTGTTGCCTGTATTTTTCTAATTGTTGCCTGTATTTCTCTAACTGCTACCTGCATTTCTCTAACTGCTGCCTGTATTTCTTTAATTGCTGCTCGTATTTCTCTAACTGCTGCCTGTATTTCTCCAGCTGCTGCCTGTATTTCTCTAACTACTGCCTGTATTTCTCTTTTTCTTATCAAAGCGGATATCTTCACATTTTACTACATTGTATTCCATCCTCCAATTTTTTTCTTTGCCCACTCACTTACTCTCACCAAATCACCTTGAGGTATCTTTGCATCCTCCTCACAACTCAGTTTTCCATACTTTTTGGTGTCATTCGTAAATATTAATTTTAATTTACTATATCCAAATCATTGAGTATAGCTGGGGACCAAGCATTTATCCTTGCCAATCCCCACTGATATGAGCCTGCCAAACTGAAAATGACCCATTTATTCCTACTCTGTGTTTTCAGCCAGTTTACCAGTGCTCAGTCCATGCCAGTATCTTCCTCCCGATGTTCTCTAATTACCCAACTCCCTGTGTGACAGTTGCCCAGATGAATATTAGGTATGTTGTCCTTGCTTGGCACTACAAAGTATGAATATCCTTTTTTGTTGGAAAGCAGATTAATTTTATTAATAACTCCTCTGATAAAGTCCCATTAAATATCACACTCCAGTTGTAAACCAGATTGATTGCTTTTCAGACCATGATAAATCATAGTCTATTCACAGAGCATCAGTCATTCCCACACATAGGCTAATTGTGATAAATTGGTTGAAAATTTGCTGGCATAAAATTAATTTTCGATGGCAGTAAGCTCAGGCAGCAGTTTTAGTGGCATATGTGCAAGTTTTTGCTTGCTCACATCTGGTAGGAAAGTCCAAAATAGCTCAATTTCCAAATCAAGCCCAAACTGGACAAAGCCAAGCAGTTAGAGACTTCTTGTAGCAGATAATTCTATATTGCCTGGAGCTCTGACTTTCAGGTGAAGCTTTGAACTAAGACGCCATCTATTCTCTCAGGTGGATGTTAAAGACATAAGAATGTTGCATTTTCCACATTCCAAAAACGACTGCCTGTCTTGGTATTTAGTACTTAGTAAGTTGTAAAGTACTTTGTGACCAGATTGAATGTAAGTGCAGTGTAGCATGGAGCGCCAAGGCTTAGACAACATCAGGCTTGGGCTGATAATAGTAAATAATATTTGTGCCACACAAGAGCCAGGCAATGATCATCTTCAATAGGAGAGAATCCAACCATTGACGTTTTATACTCTATATCATTACCATTGCAGTATCTCCCACAGTCAACATCCTGAGGGTTACCACTGACCTGAAACTGAACTACAAGAGAAGGTCAGAGGTTGGGATTTCTGTGGGAAGTAAGTCATCTGACTCCTGAAGGCATGTCCACTATTTACAAAATACAGCTCCGGAATATGATAGAATATGCTCCACTTGTCTGTATTGAGCAGCTGCAACAATACACAGAAAGCAACCAGCTTGATTGGCATTTCATCTAATACCTTCAACATTGACTCACTCCACCACTAACACTCAGTGGTAGCAGTGTGTATCATCTACCAAGATGCACTGTAACAACTTGCCAAGGTTCCTTAGACAATTCTCTCTCTCTAAGCCCCTTTTCCTATTCATTCATGGGATGTGGGTGTCACTGGCTATTGCCCAACCTGCATAGTCCAGGGGGCAGTTGTGAGTCTCCTACATTGCTGTTGGTCTGGAGTCACATGTAGGCCAGATCAGGTAAGGATGCCAGATTTCCTTCCCAAAGGGCATTATAGAACCAGATGAGTTTTTATGATATTTGACAGTGGTTACATGGCCACCATTAGGCTGGCATTTTATTGCATTGAAGTTTAATCTGTGGTTGGATGTCAGCCTGGAACATTAACCTGACATTCAGGATTACTAGTTCAGTGGCATTAACACTATGCCACCACTTTCCCCAGCCTGCAACTTCTATCTCCTTGAAGGACAAGGGCAGTAGAATGCTGCAATCTGCAAGCTCCATTCCAAGCCACACCATCTTGGCTTGCAATGATATCACTGTTCCTTCAGTGTGCCAGAGTCTAAATCCATGAACTTCCTTCCTAACAGCACTGCAGATGTATCTACACCACATGCACCATAGCAGTTTAAGAAGGCAGCACACCACCAGCCTCTCAAGGTCAATTAGGGACAGGCAGAAGGTGCTGGCCCAGCCAGCAAACCTGTGAATGAATAAATCAAATGCCCTGTGAAGAGCTGTGGGGCTTTTTATTAAAAATCTAAGGTAATGCGTAAGTGTAAGTAGTTATTGTTCTTTGTGCAGATTTTGCTTGAAGTCTTTGACGGAATAGTAATAAATGTGATAGTATCAATCATGCATTATCACATTTATATTTTCATCGTGCTTTTATATTACATTCAAGTGTTTGTGCAATGACTATCCCTCTGATCTGAAAGCTTTCATTGTGTGAAGATTGCTCAACTTTTCTTGTTCCTTGGGTGTTAAAGAATATAGGTTCGGACTGAAACTTGTGATGAAGTTTTCCATATTTTTGATGCACTGATTCTTTGGAGCTCTGATTTAACTCAGCTTGTATACTGGTCTTAAATGAATTTTAACCAAATGAAAACAAGTTTTCAGAACCTGAAGAAAAAGCCATCAAGTGTCATAACAGAATGGTTAATGCCTCTGTGTGAAATACCAAATTTCCTTCCACTCCTGAGATGGACTGTCACTTGCAGAAATTGGAGTCATATTTCACAAAGAGACATTTTTATTTAAAGAAAGCCTTGGCACGCTTGTCTCCAACTGAGAAAGCCATGAGCACATAATCTAGGCTGACACTGCCTCAAGATTGCTGAGGGAAATACTTATTTGGCGATTTTACCAGCGCTGTCTCTTTGGAGTATCTATCCAATTGGCTTCTTTCACCACGGGCCTATGAACTTTTCCCTTTCGATCACATATCCGATACTTGAATGGCTTCACCCACCCTTTCAGGCAGGAAATTTCAGATCATGACCACCCACTGTGTAAGACTTTTTCTTTCATCTAACCGCCCTGAACCCTTGTCCTAGCTGATTGACTTTGAAAACAAAATGCAACATGGAAAAGGTGCTCAATTATACTCGACATAAACTGCCAATTATGAATCCAGGGAAAAACTTTGTTTTTATTCCTCTTGGGTAGAATAAACGTAAACAGCAAAAAAAAATCTGTTTAATCACTCATTAAAAACCCATTCCAAGTGAGAGTGAAATTTGATTTATATTGTCCATCTTTATTGTTAGTTCTGCCTCATATCTATTTTAATCACAGAGAATAGCCTCCTAACCTTATCACCTGACAACACAAAGTGCTCATAGACTCATCAGAACATTAATGACTGCTTCTCATTACTGAGCAAATTAAATTATTAAAAATTAATGATGGAATCCAGAGAGGGATATTTTACTAACTGCATTTCCCATGTATTCATTCAATCCTATTGTGAGCTTCAGTGCAATAACAATCATTTGCATTTATATTGCACCATTTTAAAAGCAAGAAAATATCACAAAGTCTTTCACAGAAAAATAATCAGAGATAAATTTGATTCTGAGACACATAAGGAGATATTAAGATGGAGGAATAAAAGACTTTGGTCAAAGTGGTCATTTTTAAGGAGCATCTTACATGACAAATGTGAGGTAGAGAGATCGAGTGATTTAGACTGGAAGTTCCAGAATTTAGAGCCTCAGCACAGCCATCGACGCTGGGAGTTGCAGGAGTGGCAAGAATTGGAGAAACATAGAAGGTTGTAAGTTTGAGAGAGACAGGGAGGAGTGAGGACCTGGAAGGATAAGATGAAAATCGGAACTAATTGCAGCTGTGTGAATCCTGGGGTCCTTCAGCACATAAGTGATAAGCAACTATGACATATTCCAGGGTCTGAGATGGGTGGCAGAGTTTCAGATGTCTTCCGGTTTACACAGACTGAAAGATAGGAAGCCAGGAGTGCAATGGAATCATCAAGTTTGTAGGTAATAAAAACATAGAAAGAGTTTCAACAGCTAATGTATTGAGGCAGAGTGAAGACAAGCAATATTACTAAGATCAGAAATGGGTATTTCTTTTGATTGTGAGGAAGTGGATTTAGATACAAGTATTTAACCTGCCTTAAAATGGTTATTATCACTAACATAAAGATATGTGGGGAAACTTAGTATGAGCGCTCAACTGTTGTTGCAGGAAGTGGCCTGGTCACTTTGTAGCATGAGCCCCAGAATAAAGGTAAATTTTCAGTCCCATGACAAAGGGCACAGATTACTCCTTGTTCTTTGACATTGGTGCAACTGATTTCTGTTCCCATTCTCCTCGCCTCCTCCCATCATCTATTCTCTCTTCCCCTCCCTTCATCCCCTCCACACCAACTCTTCTCAACCCTCCTCCCCTCACCACTTACTCCCCTCAATCCGTGTGCCCATCATCCTCTACATGCCTCAACCCCTTTTCTACCCACCCCTCCTCTGCCCATTTAGAAGGTATCTGGATGGGTATATGAATACAAGGATTTTAGAGGGATATGGGCCAAATGCTGGCAAATGGGACTAGGTCAGATTGGGATGTCTGGTTGGGGTTAGACAGAAGGGTCTGTTTCCATGCTGTATGACTCTATGACTGTTTCCTCCACCACTGGGCCTCTGTCAACCATGGATTAAGCCCTTGATCCTTGTCGTTCACATGACTTCAGATCCCTTCTCCATCCTCCATTCCCACTGTGCACTGTCCACTAACTGATATGTGTTGCACCCTGAAATCTAACCACCTCCCTCCCTCAACCCATTTCTTAGTTCAGTGCAGAGAGAGAGATGGATAAACAATGCAGCGAGAGAGAAGGGAAGAACTTGCCATTCAATATCTGAGACCATCTCGAAGCATGGTGCAGCCACTGAAATACAGTTTAAAATCTAGTTGTGTCACATGAAGGGAAATTTGGTTGTCAATTTTATGCACAGAAGAATTCCACAAATAACAATGGGATAAATGACCTGCTGACCTGTTGCAGGTGCCGAAGTGTAGGAAAGGCAGCACAAAACCTACAAAGGAGACCATTACTGACAGAGCCTGGGCACAGCTCAGCCGCCTTAATAGGAGCATGAAAAAAATTATAACGATTTGTTGTTACTTTGAGCTTAATTACTATCCTTTGAGATCACAGCTACACGTGGTGAGGGCCAGTCAAGTCTATTCACCGTGTGCTCATTGCGAATTTTGGCAGCTGAAATTAAACTCATCTTCACTGGAAACCCTTCCCTGGCATTATGTACATCCTGGACAAATAATTACTGGGTAATTACTTTTTCTACATAAGATCCTATCACTTTAATAACATCAAAACACCAGGCACACATTTATAACTATGATCCAGAACCCAGGATTATTGCCAAAAGGTAACAAAATATAATCAGAGCCTTGGTTTATCTGATCAGGAGGGGGGCATCAGCTTGTGTCTCCCAGCTGTTACATTTCAAACTTGGACCCAGAATCCTATTCCAATGTTGTGCTTTCCTCTTCCTTCCACTCTGTAGTTTAACTCTGCCGTTCCTTTTGGGACTATCGTGCTGTTTCTCTCTCCTGTCTACCTCCTCTTTCCTGATGCTGTCCCTTTCTGTTTTATTTCCACTACTCCAATTACATTTCTCCTCAGTCAGGTCAGAGCTGAGGAACCCATACCTGTCAACAGACTGAGCTGAATCTTATGGTTTTTTTTGGGTAAGCACGAGTCACAATGAATTTTTGGAGGGATTTCCGTTATGAGGCTGAGCAAGTCTTCCCTCTGAATCCTACCAAACCTTTCGCATTAATTGATGTTCCTAATCCTAGAATGTGTACCTCTCCCATCTTACCACATACCATTTCTGGAATAACTCATTACTCACGAGACATCTCTGAATTGACAGGCATCCCTGACATCAGTGCAATCTTTAAAAGGCCGTCATACCGGAGCTCTCTTGCACAGAGTCATAGAGTTGTACAGCAAGGAAACACACCATTCAGTCCAAATTGTATATGCCAACCAGATATCCTAAATTAATCTAACCCCATTTACCAGCATTTGATCCATATCCCTCTAAACCCTTCTGATTCATGTACCATCCTGAAGCCTTTTAAATGTTGTAATTATTCTTCTGCACTGCAGCGTTGCTCTTTGAATGCTCTGGCATTGCAATATTATAGGAAGGACACCATGCACTCAGGGACACACTCCCAGCTCAGGAACTGGACCAGACTACATCTCCACACTCTTCCTTCACTGTCATAGCAGTCACTCGCTCTGAGACTACCTGGATTCTCATAGCTTCTCTGTCTTGCCTTTTTGCACTTTGTCCCCTCAGCCAGATAAACCAGCCTCACATTTCAGCCATCTTGCCATGCCATTTAGAACATACATAAAGCCAGCAGCTTTGTCAGAGTTGTCAGTGGGCCTCAATCAAGTCAAGAGGGAGAGCCTTCGCTCAGGGATGCCGGCAGAGTAAGTCTAGGGCAATCTCCGATACAAATCCAGGCCCACTCAGGGTGATCCAAGTCAGGATGCTCACCTCATAAAAGGTGAGGAGTCGAATGACAGCATTAAGGGGCAATGGAGGTGTCAAGACAATTAGTGGTCTTGACATGAGGAGACTGTAGGGCAAAGGCGAAGGAACCTGACAGTCATGGACTCTGGGTGGGGTGGTAGTAAAGGGGGTATATTAGAGGGAGGGTGAATAGTCATTGGGGCCTCAGGGATGGCAATGTCAAAGGGGACAGGCAGAATGGGGACAGATCATTGAGTTTACAGGTGGAGCCTGCAAGACACTCAAGTGAACACAAAGTTAGAACCTTATTATGTGATCTGTATGTCAACTGCACAACAAAGTCTGAAGATGGAACAAACTGTAGGAGGAGTAAATCCTGTTCCTTTTGAAGGGGTCAGGGTTTAGCAATGGAATGTGAGCCCTTCTACAAGGCCTCTGCATTTATTTTATTAATCAAATGATCGAACATTGCTTGATATTTGACTTGAATTCACAATTAGTCTGGAATTTAAAACACAGTGCTGTGGTAGTGTCCTCACCTCTGGGCCAGAAGGTCTGGGTTAAAGCCCCAACTGGAGGTGTGTTATAGAAAGTCCAAACAACACTTGATCAAAAAAAAATGTTCTCTTCCTTTAAAGAATCAAGATCTTGTCCATACTGGAGTCAGTGAGGTCTGCAGATGCTGGAGATTAGAGTTGAGAGAATGTTGCTGGAAAAGCACAGCAGGACAGGCAGCATCTCAGGAGCAGGAAAATCGACATTTCGGGCTAGAACCGTTCATCAGGAAGGGCACTTGCCCGAAACGTTGATTTTCCTGTTCCTCAGATGCTGGCTGACCTGCTGTGCTTTTCCAGCAACACCCTCTCACTTCTTATCCATATTACAGAGGAGGAAGTGCTGGATGTCTTGAAACACAGAAAAATGGATAAATCCCCAGAACCTGATCAGGTATAGCCCAGAACTATGTGGGAAGCTAGGGAAGTGATTGTTGGGCCCCTTGCTGAGATATTTGTATCATTGATAGTCACAGGTGAGGTGCCAGAAGACTGGAGGTTGACTAAAGTGGTGCCACTATTTAAGAGGGGTGGTAAGGACAAGCCAGGGAACTATAGACCAGTGAGCCTGGCATCAGTGGTGGGCAAGTTGTTGGAGGGAATCCTGAGGAACAGGATGTACATGTATTTGGAAAAGCAAGGACCAATTAGGGATAGTCAACATGGCTTTGTGTGTTGGAAATTATGTCTCACAAGTCTGATTGAGTTTTTTGAAGAAGTAACAGCAAGGATTGATGAGGGCAGAGCAGTGGACATGATCTAGATGGAATTCAGTAAGGCATTCAACAAGGTTCCCCATGGAAGACTGGGTAGCAAGGTTAGATCTAATGGAATACAGGGAGAACTAGCCATTTGGAGACAGAACTGGCTTGAAGTTAGAAGGTAGTGGAGGGTTGTTTTTCAGACTGGAGGCCTGTGACCAGTGGATTACCACAAGGATCAGTACTGGGTCCACTACTTTTCGTCATTTATTTAAATGATTTGGATGGCAACATAGGAGGTATAATTAGAAAGTTTGCAAGTGACACCAAAATTGGAGATGTAGTGGACAGCAAAGAAGGTTACCTCAGATTACAACCCATCTTAAACACATGGGCCAATGGGCTGAGGAGTGACGGATGGAGTTTAATTTAGATAAATGTGAGGTGCAGCATTTTGGGAAAGCAAATCTTAGCAGGACTTATACACTTAATGATAAGTCCGAGGGAGTGTTGTTGAACAAAGAGACCTTGGAGTGCAGGTTCATAGCTCCTTGAAAGTAGAGTCGCAGGTAGATAGGATAGTGAAGAAGGCATTTGGTATGCTTTCCTTTATTGGTCAGAGTATTGAGTACAGGAGTTGGTAAATCATGTTGCGGCTGTACCAGACATTGGTTCGGCCACTTTTGGTATATTGCGTGCAGTTCTGATCTCCTTCCAATCGGAAGCATGTGAAACTTGACAGGGTGGATGTAAGTTTGCTCACTGAGCCGGAAGGCTCATTTTCAGACTTTTCATCACCATACTAGGTAACATCTTCAGTGAGCCTTCATCTGGATGTTACCTAGTATGATGATGAAACATCTGAAAATGAACCTTCCAGCTCAGTGAGCAAACCTATATTCAGAACCTCAACCTGAGCTACAAATCTTCTCAAAACTCATTGACTTGAAAGGGTTCAGAAAAGATTTACAAGGATGTTGTCAGTGTTGGAGGATTTGAGCTATGGGGAGAGGCTGAACAGGCTGGAGCTGTTTTCCATGGAGCATCAGAGGCAGAGGGGTGACCTCATAGAGGTTTACAAAATCATGAGGGGCATGGAAAGGATAAATAGACAAAGTCTTTTCCCTGGAGTGGGGGAGTGCAAAACTAGAGGGCATAGGTTTAGGGTGAGAGGGGAAAGATATAAAAGAGACCTAAGGGGCAACCTTGTCATGCAGTGGGTGGTACGTGTATGGAATATGCTGCCAGAGAAAGTGGTGAAGGCTGGTACAATTGCAGCATTTAAGAGGAATCTGGATGGGTATATGAATAGGAAGGGTTTGGAGGGATTATGGGCCGACTGCTGGCATGCGGGACTAGATTGGGTTGGGATATCTGGTCGGCATGGATGAGTTGGACCGAAGGGTCTGTTTCCGTGCTGTATATCTCTATGACTCTCTAACTCTTAATTGTGGGGACTGGTTGGGAATACATCATGCCTATTTTTGATATTTGAGCTCAACAGTACACAATGTAGCAACACACTTGCCATCACAGCTTCACCTTCTCAACTGGCCAACACCCACAGTCCTAAAAATTTGAACCCTCTGGATTCCAGCCGCTGTGAGGGGTCATTGATTTAGGGTAATGGGTAACAGATTTAAAACAGAGATGAGAAGAAATTACGTCTCAAAGAGTCATGAATCTCCACGTGTGGTGGATGCTGGGACATTGAGTAAATCCAAGAAAGAGATACATAATTTTGAAATGATTAACGTGTGGAAGGGTTATGGGAAGAAGGCAGCTGAGGCCAAGATGATTGTATTGAATGGCAGAGCTGACTCGAGGACCTGAATTGCCTGTTCCTAGTTCTTATGTTTTTTTTATCTTGGCAAACAGCAACAAGCTTGTTGTGATTTTATTACTCAAGTGGAATGGGGAGGAACATTGGCATTCAGAAGATAGGGGAGGGGGGTTTGAGGCTCCTGGCAATTGCCTCTTGCCAAAGGAAAATGGAGAAGTTGTTAGGGCACAGGCATCCCAGGTAGGACAGGTGGGCTGGCCAAACTGATACAATGAGCCAGGACGAGAGGTGCTTTCATCTCAATGCCCCTGCCCAGCAGTGTCTGCGTGGCAATATCTGCAAATCTTGGTCCTCATTCGGCCTTTTTCGGACCAATAGCTAAGAATGGCCAGCAAAGTCTGAGGGTAGCAGCATCTGAAATGTCCAGTTGGAGTTTAACATAGCGCAAAGCCTTCAACCTTGGAGTGTCTTGCCAGTGGCAAGAATGTCTGGCTGCTCGTCACATGATTCACTGATCAACTCGTGCAAATTTTCGCCAGTGTAGTTAATGAGTTGAGTAGCATATGAACACACCTGATAACCTGCCATGGTCCATGGCTGATATTACACCATCCATTCCACTCCCCATCATTTTATCACTTCAAATGGGAAAATTTCATCCATAGATTGCTGTAACTGAGATTGGGGGACCCAATCCTGGAGACTGAAGGTTGCTATGATACCAGCTGGCGACCATGAGCAAGCATAAAATGTCTAGAAAGATATACTGGCGAGCATAAAACATACTGGATCCAGCTAATTCCCTAGTAGTAGTGAGCATCACTTAGGCTCATATTGTTTAAATGAGTGTTCACTAAAGATGCATGTTATTGAATTTAGGTAAATTGCAGCAAAATCACAGGACACAGGAGTATCACAATGAGGAAAAGAAATTCCTACTTTTTCTTAAATGTTCACTTCAGCATTTTTTAAAAGTCTAATAGATTAGCTGGGATGTCTTCATTTTCATGTAATGGAATGGGTAAACATTAATTATCACTGAAAAAAGAAGCTTTGGTGAAGCTAAAGACAAAAAAAATCATTTGTCAATAGAAAGGATTTTCTCTGAAGTAATCAATTTTTATTCTTACAGTTTTTTCAAGTTCTTTGAACCCCTACTAATCTCAGGTGGATATTTACTCTTTTTATTTGTCCTTGGGATGTTATCAACGCTTTCAATTATCCTTAGTTTTGCTTTTAGATGATGGTGGGGGTGGGGGGGGGTGCGGGGGGTGGGGGGGAGCTGTGGAGGTGAGAGGCATTTCCTTGGACTGTGTCAGATTTTTTTATTTTGTTGTGCTCTTATAATCATGAGCACCCTGAGGTTCAATTGGCAATGCACCTACCTGTTAGTCATAAAAATCCACATTCAAGTCCCACTGCAGGCTTGAGTATAAAGATTAAAGTGGATGTTGCAGCATAATACTGGGGGAGTGCTGTACTGACAGCACCACTGCCTTTTTGGATGGATTGTTAAACTGAGGCCACAGCTGCTGCTCCGATTACATCCTTGCTTGAAGAAGAACAGGGAATTTCTCCCTAGTGCCATGGCCAATATTTGTTCCTAAATAAGTATGACACACAAAAAGACAGATTGCCACATTGTTTTTCTGTGGGAGTTTACTGCGCATAAATTGGCTGTGGTGTTACCCAACACGACACTTCAAAAAGCACCTCATGAATGTAAAACACTTTAAGATTTCAAAAAATCATAGAATCATAGAGATGGTACAGTGCGGAAACAGACCCCTCAGTCCAACCCGTCCATGCCGACCAGATATCCCAACCCAATCTAGTCCCACCTGCCAGCACCTGGCCCATATCCCTACAAACCCTTCCTATTCATATACCCATCCAAATGCCTCTTAAATGTTGCAATTGTACCAGCCTCTACCACTTCTTCTGGCAGCTCATTCCATACTCATACCACCCTTTGTGTGAAAAAGTTGCCCCTTAGGTCTCTTTTATATCTTTTCCCTCTCACCCTAAATCTATGCCCTCTAGTCTGGACTCCCCCACACCAGGGAAAAAGACTTTGTCTATTTATCCTATCTATCCCCCTCATGACTTTATAAACCTCTATGAGGTTACCCCTCAGCCTCCGATGCTCCAGGCAAAACAGCCCTAGCATATTCAACCTCCCTCTATAGCTCAAATCCTCCAACCCTGGCAACATCCTTGTAAATCTTTTCTGAACCCTTTCAAGTTTCACAACATCCTTCCGATAGGAAGGAGACCAGAATTGCACACAATATTCCAGCAGTGGCCAAACTAATGTCCTGTACAGCTGCAACATGACCTCCCAACTCCTGTACTCAATACTCTGATCAATAAAGGAAAGCACACCAAACGCCTTCTTCACTATCCTGTCTACCTATGACTATACTTTCAAGGAGCTGTGAACCTGCACTCCAAGGTCTCTTTGTTCAGCAACACTCCTTACCATTAAGTGTATAAGTCCTGCTAAGATTTGCTTTCCCAAAGTGTAGCACCTCACATTTATCTAAATTAAACTCCAACTGCCACTTCTCAGCCCATTGGCCCATCTGATCAAGATCCCGTTGTAATCTCAGGTAACTTTCTTCACTGTCCACTACACCTCCAATTTTGGTGTCATCTGCAAACTTACTAACTATACCTATAATGGTCACATCCAAATCATTTATATAAATGATGAAAAGCAGTGGACCCAGCACTGATCCTTGTGGGGCTCCACTGGTCACAGGCCTCCAGTCTGAAAAACAACCCTCCATTACCACCTCTGTTTTCTACCTTTGAACCAGTTGTGTATCCAAATAGTCCATATTGATCACATCTACCATTCTGCCCTCATCAATCCTCATTGTTACTTCTTCCAAAAACTCAGTCACATTTGAGAGACATGACTTCCCACGCACAAAGCCATGTTGACTATCCCTAATCAGTCCTTGCCTTTCCAAAATGCATGTACATCCTGTCCCTCAGGATTCCCTCCAACAACTTGCCCACCACCGACATCAGGCTCACTGGTCTATAGTTCCCTGGTTTGTCCTTACCACCCTTCTTAAACAGTGGCAACATGTTAGCCAGCCTCCAGTCTTCCGGCACCTCACCTGTGACTATCAGTGATACAAATATCTCAATAAGAGGCCCTGTATTCACTTCCCTAGCTTCCCACAGAGTTCTTGGGTACACCTGATCAGGTCCTGGTGATTAATCTACGTTTATACGTTTCAAGACATCCAGCACTGCCTCCTCTGTAATATGGACATTTTTCAAGATGTCACCAACTATTTACCTACATTCTGTATTTTCCATGTCCTTCTCCACAGTAAACACTGATGTAAAATCCTCATTTAGTATCTCCCCCATTTCCTGCAGCTCCACACAAAGGCTTCCTTGCTGATCTTTAAGGGACACTATTCTCTCCCTAGTTACCCTTTTGTCCTTAATGTATTTGTAAATACCCTTTGGATTTTCCTTAACTCTATTTGCCAAAACTATCTCATGTCCCCTTTTTTCCCTCCTGATTTCCCCCTTAAGTATACACCTTTATACTCTTCTAAGGATTCACTCAATCTATCCTGTCTATACCTGATATATGCTTCTTTCTTTGTCTTAACCAAAACCCTCAATTTTTTTAGTCACCCAGCATTCTGTCTACCTACCAGCCTTTCCTTTCACCCTAACAGGAATATATTGTCTCTGGATTCTCGTTGTCTCATTTCTGAAGGCTTCCCATTTTGAGAACATCTGTCCCCAGTCAGCTTTTGAAGGTTCTTGCCTAATATCATCAAAATTGGCCTTTCTCCAGTTTAGAACTTCAACTTTTAGATCTTTTCATCACTATTTTAAATCTAATAGAATTATGGTCGCTGGCCCCAAAGTGCTCCTCCACTGACACCGCAGTCACCTGCCCTGCCTTATTTCCTAAGAGTAGGTCAAGTTTTGCACCATCTCTAGTAGGTACATCCACATACTGAATCAGAAAATGTTCTTGTACACACTTAACAAATTCCTCTCCATCTAAACCCTTAACACTATGGGGCAGTCCTAGTCTATGTTTGGAAAGTTAAAATCCCCTACCATAACCACCCTATTATTTTTACAGATAACTGAGATCTCCTTTCAAATTTGTTTCTCAATTTCCCTCTGACTGTTAGTGGGTCTATAATACAATCCCAATAAGGTGATCATCCCTTTCTTATTTCTCAGTTCCACCCAAATAACTTCCCTGGATGTATTTCCGGGAATATCCTCCCTTACTACAATTGTAATGCTATCCCTTATCAAAACGTCACTCCCCCTCCTCTCTTGCCTCCCTTTCTGTCCTTCCTGTCGCATTTGTATCCTGGAACATTAAGTTACCAGTCCTGCCCATCCCTGACCCATGTTTCTGTAATTGCTATGAGATCCCAGTCCCATGTTCCTAACCATGCCCTGAGTTCATCTGCCTTCCCTGTTGGGCCTCTTACATTGAAATAAATGTAGTTTCATTTATCATTCATTCCTTGTTCTCTGCTTTGTCCTGCCTGCCCTGACTGTTTGACTCGCCTTTGTTGTCAACTGTACCAGTCTCAGATTGAGTCATAGAGTTATACAGCATGGAAACAGACCCTTCAGTCCAATGATCATGAGATAGAAATGCAAGTTTTCTTTTCACACGATAGTGATAGGTGGGATAAGACAGGATAACAGCCCAGTGCAGATGGATGAAAAAGAATTTCTGTCCACGTTAGATTGACATGTGATATGAACTTGATTGTATTCCCACAACATTGTTACTCTTTTCTTCTTTATGGGCTCAAGGGAGAGAAGTCCCATTGAAGTAACCCTGAGCATGTTATTTAAGGTGGTACATAGTGGAGTCACAGTGAGAGCTGCTGATGGAAACAGCTGGCTATTGTGATAAATGCCAGGAATGTTGACTAAGCAGGTTTCTCTGTCATCAATGCTGTTCAACCTCTCCAATATTGTTGAAGGTCATTGACACATTGGTGGAGGGGTGGATAAGTGGCATTTGAAATTCAATGCGGAGAAGTGTGAGGTGATGCACATTAGAGTAAAAAACATGGAGAGACAATACAAAGCAAAAGGTACCATTCTAAAAGATGTACAGGATCAGAGAGAACTGAAAACTGACCTCTATATGTACAAAAGTCATTAAAAGTGGCAGTACAGTAGATAGAGCTGTTAATAAAGCACACAGTATTCCAGACTTCATAAATAATATAAGAGCAGGGAGGTTATGATGAAACTTATGTAAGACACTGGTTAGTCTTTACCTGCAGTATTCTGTACATTTTGATCATCACGCCATAGAAAGGATGTGAATACATTGGAGAGAATGCAGGAAAGGTGTAAGAGAATGGCTCCAAGGCAATATTGCCTCTAATTTTTCTCCTTCTATGGTAAAGATGTGGACATCTGAAATTAAAAGACAACACATCGGCATGCTGATCAGTGTGTGCACAACCCCAGAAGAACATCAGAACAACCGTTGTACAACCGATCAGTTTGGAGAAAATGTTGGTTCCAGGGATGAGATGCTTCAGTTATGAGGAAAGATTAGAGAAGTTAGAAAGAGAAGAGAAGGCTAAGAGGAGAGTTGATACAATTTTTCAAACCATGGTGTAGGCAGAGTGGATAGGAAGAAACTGTTCCCACTCATAAAAGGATCAAGAACCAGAATGCCAAGTTTTAAAGTGGTTTGCAAAAGAAGTGTCAGATGAGAAAAATTTATTTCACCTAGTGAGCTGTTATGTTATGGAATACATTGCATGGATATGTCATGGAGGTAGACACAATTGAAACATTCAAGAGAGTATTGGCTGATTACTTCAATATGAACAATGTGCAAGGTCTTGAAAAAAACAAAGGATTGGCACTTAGTTAAAATGCTTGATGCGCTAATAGAGACAAAATGAACTGATTGGCCTCCTTCTTCACTCAGCTCATTCTGTGGTTATATAACAGCTGCACCCATCAAAGCAAATGATTGGGACTTGATCATACACCAGACTTGGGCCTTATAAATAGCAGCTAGACCTTGTGTGATTAAGATGTAAACTATCCACAACAAGGCACCCAAACTCTCCCTTGCTTCTTTGGCTCCAGTGTTGATATAGTGAGGTGAGAGTGTGGGCCTAGAAAAGCACAGCCAGTCAGGCAGCATCCAAGGAGCAGGGGAATTGACATTTTGGGCATAAGCCCTTCGTCAGGAATGAGGCTTATGAGTCAAGGGGGCTGAGAGATAAATGGGAGTAGGTGGGGTTGGAGGGAAGGTAGCTCAGAGTGCAATAGGTAGATAAAAGTGGGGGTGAAGGTGACAGGCCAGAGAGGAGGGTAGAGCAGATAGGTGGGAAGGAAGATGGATAGGTAGGACAGGACAAGAGGGTGGTGCTGAGTTGGAAGGTTGGATCTGGGATAAGGTGGGGGAAGGGGAAATGAGGAAACTGGTGAAATCCACATTGATCTCGTGTGGTTGGAGGGTCCCAAGGTGGAAAATGAGATGTTCTTCCTCAGGGCGGAGGGTGGTAAGGGTTTGGCTTTGGAGGATGCCCAAGACCTGCATGTCCTTGGGGGAGTGGGAGGGATGTTAAAGTATTCGGCCACGGGGTGGTGGGGTTGCTTCTTGTGTGTATGTCCCGGAAGAAACCTTACACAAGATGTTGATGGGGCTGCTGCCAACAAGGATAGTATCAGTCAAAGTCAGAAGGTGATACTTCCTGTTTAGGATGGCCATTACATGTCAGCTATGTTGTCCAAATCTTGCTAGCCCAAGATTGAATTTCATCCAGGATGGTTCATTATTGGAAGAGTTGTAACAGAATTGAACATTGTAAAAACATGAACAGTCCCTGACTTTCAGACAGGTGAAATGTGAGGAACTATTTGAAGATGATGGGGGAAGGATACCTCCCTGTAAAACTCCGGCAGAGATTTCCTAGGAATGTGATAAATGACTTCCAACAACTTTGACCATCTTCTTCTGTATAAATGATAATTTCAACCACTGAAGGGTTGTCTCTGATCTCCATCTTCTCACTTCCTTTGCATGTCACACTTGGTTGAATGTGGCTTTAATATCAAGGGCCGTTACACTCACCTCTCTGTTTTATCTATTATACAATTTGCCAGAATGAATATATAATGGTACTCACCATGACATTTGCTTTATGTGCAATAAAACCGAGTTTAGTCATTGCTTTTAATTAAGGTTTTAATCAGATTTGCTTCAAATCAAAGTGAATTTAATTCCCATAATGGATTGTGTCTGTATATTTTATATAATCGCTGCTACTGCTGTCTCAGGGCAACACACGTCAGGTGCTGTTCTATAATTACATTGTAAGGCTGTTGGATGTCAATTAACAATGTAAAAGAACCTGGCACGTCAATGCCACATGCAGAGTTTCACCTCCTTCAGAATGAAAAGGAGAAAGAACATTTCACTAAACATATTTCAATAAAAGAAATAAGTTATTTGTACCAAAACAGGAATTGCTGGAAAAGCTCAGCCGCTCTGGCAGCAAGTGAGGAGAGAAATCAGATTTACTGTTTTGGGTCAGGTGACCCTTCCTCAGAACTGATTCCAGCAATTCCTGTTTTTGTTTCTGATTTACAGCATCCACAGTTCTTTCAGTTTTTAACTTTGTAATTTGTAATACAATACAATGGATTCGCACATTTACAAAGTTACTGATCCATTGCAAGAATACGCCCATATCTAATACCATGTGGCAAAAAAGTACAAACTTACTGATGATCACCAACTACTTACCTTTGGAAACTGCACCTACATTATTTGAATAAAGAGTTGATCTTTATGTAATGCCTTTTCCGTCTTCACCTGAAATGCTTTTCACAGGAAATCTATTATTTTTGAAATCATTGTTGTTACATACACAATCTGCATACGCAAGCTCCCTCAAACATCATTAGGATGCACTGCTGTTTAATTTGCTTTTGTTGTGTTAATTCAGGGTGATCTCTCCTGCTCTTTGAGTAGAGCCATGGGATATCAAGTAGGCAGGCAAGCCTCAGTACAAGATTTCATCAAAGAATTCACAAAGGTGCACTTTCTCTTTCGTGTCAGATGAAACTATGAACCTTCAATTATGCCTTTCAAAACTTCAACCTCGAGATGTGAGCTGGCAAGTCCAACATCCATTGCCAATCTTTTGTTGTCCTTGAGAAGATGAGCCTCCCTGGAACCACTGCAGAGAGCGGTTAGATCAAGCGTTCCAGTGTTTGACTCAAGGACTATGAAGGAAGTGGGGAATATATACATATAGGATAGAGTATGACATAAAGTCATTGAGTTATACAGCACAGAAACAGACCCTTCAGTCCAACTCATCCGTGTCAACTAAGTATCCTAAATTAATCTAGTCCCATTTGCCAACATTTGGCCCATATCCTTCTAAACCCTTCTATTCACATACCCATCCAGATGCCTTTTAAATGTAGTAATTGTACCTGCCTCCAACACTTCCCCTGGCAGCTCATTTCATACACGATCGTCCTTTATATGAAAATTTGCCCCTTAGGTTCTTTTTAAATCTTTCCCCTCTCATCTTAAACCTGTGCAGTCTAGTTTTGGATTCCCCTACCCGGTGAGAAAGACCTTGGCTATTCACCTTATCCATGACCTCCATGATTTTATAAACTTCCATGAGGTCACACATTAGCCTCTGATGATCCGGGGAAAACAGCCCCAGCATTCAGCTTATCCCTAAAACTAAAACCCTCTGACACCAGTGACATCCTTGTAAATCTTTTCTGCAGCCTTTCAAGTTTAAAAACATCCTTCCTTTAGCTGGGAGACCAGAATTGAACGCGGTATTCCAAAAGTAGAAACCAATGACCTGTACAGTTGCAACATGACCTCCCAACTCCGATATCTTATGCATTGACAAAAAAAGGCAAGCATATCAAATGCCTCCACCATTTCCACCACCTACAAAGAGACCCCACCACAAGGGATATATTTCCCTCTCCACCCCTATCTGCATTCCATTGAGACTATTTCCTCCAGGACTCCATTGTTAAGTCCATGCCCCCTGCCAACCCACCCTCTACCCGCGGCCCCTTCCCTTTCCACCATAAGCAGTGTAAAACCTGTGCCCATACCTCCCCCCTCACCTCCATCCAATGCCCCAAAGGATCCTTCCATATCTAACAGAGGTTTACCTGTACTTTCAAACATGTCATCCACTGTATCCATTGCTCTCGGTGTGGTCTCCTCTGCATTGGGTAGACAGGATGCCAACTTGCTGAATGTTTCAGAGAACATCTCTGAGACACACGCGCTGAATAGCCCCACCACCCTGTGGTGAAACATTTTAACTCCTCCTCCCACTCTGCCAAAGACATGCAAGTCATGGGCTTCCTCCACTGCCAAACTCTAACCACCTAAAACCTGGAGGAAGAACACCTCATTTCCACCTGGTGACCCTCTAACCACACATGATCAATGTGGATTTCACCAATTTCCTCATTTCCACTCCCAAACTTATCCCAGATCCAAACTTTCAACTCGGCATCATCCTCTTTTACTGTCCTACCTAACCATCTTCCTTCCCACCTTGCCACTCCACCCTCCTCTCTGACTTATCACCTTCACCCCCACCTTCATTTACCAATTGCATTCCCAGGTACCTTCACTCCCAGCCCCACTGCTATCCCATTTATCTCCCAGCCCCCTTAAGCCATCCCCTCATTCCTGATGAAGAGCTTATACTCGAAACATTGACTCTCCTGCTCCTCAGATGCTGCCTGATCAGATTGGCTGTGCTTTTCCAGGACCACACTCTTCGACTCTGATCTCCAGCATCTGCAGTCCTCACTTTCTCCTCACTATCCTATCTACCTGTGACTCCACCTTCAAGGAAGGAACTTGGAAATGATGTTGCTCCCATGTTCCTGCTGAACTTGATCTTGCTGATTGATAGTAACATTTGTGAGTTTGAGAGGAGCTGTCAAAATGATTTGGCTGTGTAGATACATAATGTAGTCAGAGTGTGCTAATGGTGGGCAGATTAAATAGGTAAGACGCTTAAGTGGATTAAGGAGACTACTTTGTCCTGGATGGTGTTGCACTTCTTAAATGTTACAGCAGCCAGACTCTGGGATGGCCAGGACAGAATGTTCCACCACAAGCTGACTTGTGCCTTGTATGTCCTGGAGACCCTCTGAGAAATCAGTCAGCCACTGACCTCAGATTACTCAGCTTGCAAACTAACTGTGGTAAGAGGGTGACTGTTTTTATTTTTAAACCTCTTCTGCAAACAATGACCAATAGAATTCATATATGTTAAAAATTGGCTTTAACTTTTAAATTGTTGAACACACAAATGTGGCCAACCCATTGACTTTTGAGGGCTTTTTGTTTTTATCCTGTCATTGGCAAGTGAGAAGTAAATAGTAAAAATATCCAAAGAAATAGGAATAGTTGACTTTGCATTAAACTCGATTCTGTTTCCAGATCTGGTATCTTTCATTCATTAGCTTTCGGGTCTGATACTGCCTTTCCATCTTCCATGCAATTTTCTCCTAAATGAGGTCTTTTTTGCACACCATTACAGCAAAAATATGAATTTAAAAGTGGTGGCATTTACATAACAACTCCTGTACTTCCACCCACAATCAGCTGCCTTACAGTCCCTGGATTGGCTCATTAGAATTCCAATACAAAAGCTTTTACTAGTGACATTTCCAATTTTATTGCTGTGAAATAAGGCAAACTGCAGGATAAATACTACAGGGCTACTTTCATTGTAAAGGTAAGTTAATGAAATAGGTTCTATAGGGAAAAGTAGGCGCTGCCTTAATGACAGAGAATAAAGGCTTCCTGACTTATCAAGATCAAATATAAGGATGATAAATTATCTGCCTGCAGGCAAAATTGATAAATTTACCATTGGGGTGAAACCTGTTGTGTTTCCTCATCAGAATGGGCTGGAAGGTTATAGCATTCCCTTCATGTTGTAATCTTTTCCCTGACAGTATGTTTGATAACACATTTACTGCAATGGCTCTCCTAATAGCTCCTTCATACAAACCACTATTACCTGCGACAATTCATTATTCGCTGTGCAAATACATCAACCCCGACACCAACTTGCCACAATGCATGCCAGATTGATAATGGCAAAATTTTCTTTCCCTCACACTGTGACATGTGTCACTTTTCAAGGCCACAGCATTCTGAGATTAGAGGCCAGCTCTCTTATTTGTGGGAAATTCTGCGCAGTCACTATATTAAAGCCAACTTTCTAAAAACACAATTGTTCATCTAATTCCGCCCCATTATTAATCTGCCATTGAATACAAGTTATCTCACAGCCACCTACATCCCTTATTCCAAAGCAAATGGCAGTCAAAGAGCATGAATAATTCATATCTCCTTCTTTGTCTCTGCTGCTTCTGTGTTAGTATAATTGGCACTAATAGGAAACAGAGCTGAGCACTGGTCATTATATTTCTTCTGAGTCTGTTCTGCAAAAATCATATCCTATTAATCATTAGTTGGCAGAAAATAAATCACAGCACCGTAGATTTTTTGACATGGCTTTTGCAGCTAATCTCATTTATGTTATTCTGTTTTATTGCTTCCGCAATGTTTGTTCCTCCTGTCACTTTCATTAGTAAGAAATGTAATTTTTTTCCCCTGATAATAAAAGCAGCAACCCCTATATGTGCACAGTAGCTAATTTTCACATTGCTAGTCAATAAAAACCTAACACCTTTGAATTATTTTGCTCCGTGTGCACTCTACTGCGAGAAATAAATGTTTGGAAGGCAGAGAAATGCTGGAGGTAGATTTGTTAGACTTCTCACACATACAACCTTCATGATGGAATAAAGGGAGATTGTAAGTAATGGTTAAATTTCTCTGCCTGTGTTCTTTTGTTATTCACAACTTATGAAGAATGCAAGGAATTTCTCCCTGGTGTTCAGACCAATAATTATCTCTTAATCAGATTCTCTAGTCATTATTTAGGGTGGCATGGTGGCTCAGTGGTTAGCACTGCTGCTTTGCAGCGCCAGGGACCCAAGTTTGATTCACAGCCTTGGCTGTGACATTCTCCCTGTGTCTGCGTGGGCTTCCTCTGGGTGCTCTGGTTTCCTCCCATACTCCTAGGATGTACAGCTCAGGTGAATTGGCAATGCCAAATTGCCCATAGTGATAGGTGCATGAGTAAGGGAATGGGTCTGGGTGGGTTACTTTTCGGAGGGTCGGTGTGGACTTGTTGGGCCGGAGGGAATCTAATCTAATCTTTATCACATTGCTACTTGTCAGAGCTTACTGCATACAAATTGACAGCCCAGTTTCCTACATTACATCAGTGATTACACTTCAAATGTACTTCATTGGCAATAAAGTATGTTGGGATGTCTTTTGTTTACTTGGCCTGTCACACCTCTAGAGGTAACAAAAAAAATAACTGTGGATGCTGGAAATCAGAAACAAAAACTGACATTGCTGGATAAGCATAGAGTCATAGAGTCATAGAGATGTACAGCATGGAAACAGACCCTTCGGTCCAACCCTTCGGTCCATGCCGACCAAATATCCCAATCCAATCTAGCCCCACCTGCCAGCACCCGGCCCATATCCCTCCAAGCCCTTCCTATTCATATACCCATCCAAATGTCTCTTAAATGTTACAATTGTACCAGCCTCCATCACATCCTCTGGCAGCTCATTCCATATGTGAAAAACACCCTCTGCATGAAAGAATTGCCCCTTAGGTCTCTATTATATCTTTCCCCTCTCACCCTAAAGATATGCCCTCTAGTTCTGGACTCCTCGACCCCAGGGAAAAGACTTTGCATATTTATCCTATCCATGCCCTTCATAATTTCATAAACCTCTATAAGGCAACCCCTCAGCCTCCGACACTCCAGGGAAAACAGCCCCAGCCTGTTCAGCCTCTCCCTGTAGCTCAGATCATCCAACCCTGGCAACATCCTTGTAAGTCTTTTCTGAACCCTTTCAAGATTCACAACATCTTTCTGATAAGAAGGAGACCAGAATTGCACGCAATATTCCAACAGTGGCCTGACCAATGTCCTGTACAGCTGCAACATGACCTCCCAACTCCTGTATTCAATACTCTGACCAATAAAGGAAATCATACCAAATGCCTTCTTCACTATCCTATCTACCTGCGACTCCACTTTCAAGGAGCTATGAACTTGCACTCCAAGGTCTCTTTGTTAAGCAAAACTCCCTAGGGCCTTACCATTAAGTATATAAGTCCTGTTAAGATTTGCTTTCCCAAAATTCAGCACCTCATATTTATCTGAATTAAACTCTATCTGCCACTTCTCAGCCTATTGGCCCACCTGGTCAAGATCCTGTTGTAATCTGAGGTAACCCTCTTCGCTGTCCAGTTTTGGTGTCACCTGCAAACTTTCTAACTGTACCTCTTATGTTCGCATCCAAATCATTTATGTAAATGACAAAAAGTAGAGGGCCCAGCACCGATCCTTGTGGCACTCCACTGGTCACAGGCCTCCAGTCTGAAAAACAACCCTCCACCACCACCCTCTGTCTTCTACCTTTGAGCCAGTGCTGTATCCAAATGGTTAGTTCTCCCTGTATTCCATGAGATCTAACCTTGCTAATCAGTCTACCACAGGGAACCTTGTCGAACGCCTTACTGAAGTCCATATAGATCACATCTACTGCTCTGCCCTCATCAATCTTCTTTGTTACTTCTTCAAAAAATGCAATCAAGTTTGTGAGACCTGATTTCCCACTCACAAAGCCATGTTGACTATTCCTAACCAGGCCTTGACTTTCCAAATACATGTACATCCTGTCCCTCAGGATTCCATCCAACAACTTGGCCACCACTGAGGCTTACCGGTTTATAGTCCCCTGGCTTGTCTTTATCACCCTTCTTAAACAGTGGCACCACGTTAGCCAACCTCCAGTCTTCCGGCACCTCACCTATGATGATCGATGATACAAATATCTCTGCAAGAGGCCCAGCAATCACTTCTCTAGCTTCCCACAAAGTTCTCGGGTACACCTGATCAGGTCCTGGGGATTTATCCACCTTTAACCGTTTCAAGACATCCAGCACTTCCTCCTCTGTAGTCTGGACATTTTGCAAGATGTCACCATCTATTTCCCTACAGTCGATAGCTTCCATATCCTTTTCCACAGTAAATACTGATGCAAAATATTCATTTAATATCTCCCCCATTTTCTGTGGCTCCACACAAAGGCCGCCTTGCTGATCTTTGAGGGGCCTTATTCTCTCCCTAGTTACCCTTTTGTCCTTAATATATTTGTAAAACTCCTTTGGATTCTCCTTAATTCTATTTGCCAACGCTATCTCATGTCCCCGTTTTGCCCTCCTGATTTCCCTCTTAAATATACTCCTACTTTCTTTATACTCTTCGAAGGATTCACTCGATCTATCCTGTCTATACCTGACATATGCTTCTTTCTTTTTCTTAACCAAACCCTCAATTTCTTTTGTCATCCAGCATTCCCTATACCTACCAGCCTTCCCTTTCACCCTAACAGGAATACACTTTCTCTGGATTCTTGTTATCTCATTTCTGAAGACTTCCTATTTTCCAGCTATCCCTTTGCCTACGAACATCTGCCTCTAATCAGCTTTCGAAAGTTCTTGCCTAACACCGTCAAAATTGGCCTTTCTCTAATTTAGAACTTCAACTTTTAGATCTGGTCTATCCTTTTCCATCACTATTTTAAAACAAATAGAATTATAGTCACTGGCCCCAAAGTGTTCCCCAACTGACACCTCAGTCACCTGCCCTGTCTTATTTCCCAAGAGTAGGTCAAGTTTTGCACCTTCTCTAGTAGGTACATCCACATACTGAATCAGAAAATTGTCTTGTATGCACTTAAGAAATTCCTCTCCACCTAAACCTTTAAACACTATGGCAGTCCCAGTCGATGTTTGGAAAGTTAAAATCCCCTACCATAGCTACCCTATTGTTCTTACAGATAGCTGAGATCTCCTTACAAATTTGTTTATCAATTTTCGTCTGACTATTAGGGTGTCTATAATACAATCCCAATAAGGTGATCACCCTTTCTTATTTCTCAGTTCCACCCAAATAACTTCCCTGGATGTATTTCCGGGAATATCCTCCCTCAGCACAGCTGTAATGCTATCCCTTATCAAAAATGTCACTCCCCCATCTCTCTTGCCTCCCTTTCTATCCTTCCTGTAGCATTTGTATCCTGGAACATTAAGCTGCCAGTCTTGCCTATCCCTGAGCCATGTTTCCGTAATTGCTATGATATCCCAGTTCCAAGTTCCTAACCATGCCCTGAGTTCATCTGCCTTCCCTGTCAGGCCCCTTGCATTGAAATAAATGCAGTTTAATTTATTAGTCCTACCTTGTCCCTGCCTGCCCTGACTCACTTCTGTTCTCAGCTGTACCCATCTCAGATTGATCTGCTATCTCCCTGGGTCCCAACCCCCCCCCCCCCCCTCCATTTTACGAGTTTAAATCCTCCCGAGCAGTTCTAGCAAATTTTCCTGCCAGTATATTAGTCCCCTTCCAATTTAGGTGCAATCCGTCCTTCTTGTACAGGTCACTTCTACCCCAAAAGAGATTCCAATGATCCAAAGATGTGAATCCTTCTCCCATACACCAGCTCCTCATGCATTCATCTGCTCCATCCATGGCAGGTCTTGGCAGCATCTGTGGAGAGAAAGCAGGGTTAACATTTCAGGCCCTATGATCCTTCTTTAGAACAGAGCTCTAGAGACCTCGATTAGTCAGCCTGAGAGATAACCTTTTGAGTTTTCCTAATCAACCTGTCCAGATATGTAATTGCGAACCTTTTCAGCAAGTCAGATTTGAACCCAGGCCTTCTGGCTCAAAGATAGGGACACTATCACTTTACCAAAAGAGTCTTCTTTGGGATGTCCTTAAGTTGTGAAAGGCATTATATAAATACAAGTTTTTTTGAACTAATATTAGAAATGACATTCAGTCCTATGTGAAATGTCACTCTGAATACCGAGCCTATAGAAACTGATACAGCAACAAAACTCCAGGATGCTTAGCAAAGGACAATGTACATACCTAGCACCATCGTGCAATAAACAAACATGTGAATGTGACTTGAATTTCTCAGAAGGTTTCCCCCATTTTGTGACTAGGGCAAAACACTAGTGGTTAACTTCCTTCTCCAATGCCTGGGTTGTAGTTCCATGATATGGAATGGCTTCGCTTTAGAGAACTTGTCCGATTTTCACTTTAGTATGTCCAGGCTAGAGTTGAACTAGAATCATCCAAGCAAGAGAAAAGGGGAACTTAATGATTTAAGTAATCCCAGAGTTTGTTGCTGCATCCCAAATCATTTCCCATATTCGAATACCTTCAATTCTTGATGATACTTACTGAAATCACTCATGTAAGGGACCTTGAGAGGAATCAAAGGAGGTTTACCAGAATAGTTCTGGGTGACATCCGAAAGAGATATTCCTTCACATCCACCCACCTCAGTTTCTGCATCAGTTTCTCTGGATGTGGTCTCCACTACATTGGGGAGACAGTGCGCCAACTTGCGGAGCATTTCAGGGATATCTCTGGGACATAAGAACCAAACAACCCAGTGCTCTGTGGCTGATCACTTCAACTCCCTCTCCCACTCCACCAAAGACATGCAAGTCCTGGGCCTTTTCCTATGCCACATCAAAGCCACCCACCAACTGGAGGAAATATGGCTCATCTTCTGTCTTGGGACCCTTCAACTACATAACATCAACATCGACTTCACTATTTTCCAAATCTTCCCTCCTCCCACCTCATCCCAGATCCAACCTTCCAACTCGACACCACCCTCTTGACCTCTCCTACCTGTCCCATCTTTCTTCCCATCTATCCGCTCCACCCTCCCCTCGGACCTATCACAATGACACTGCACCTGCATCCACCTATCACCTTCCCACCTACCTTTCTCCCCAACCTCACCCCCATCCTCCTATCTATCTCTCATCCTCCATTCCCCCCACCTCACACAGTCCTGATGAAGGGCTTATGCCTGAAACATTGACTCTCCCTCTCCTCAGATGCTGCCTGACCTGCTGTGCTTTTCCAGGATCACCCTTTTCAACTCTGACTCTCTAGCATTGAAGTCCTTACTTTCTCCTGTATTTTATTTGTAGGGTTAGGTTGGAGAAACTGGAGTGTTCTGTGTGGAGAAGGTCTTTGAAGAGATTTGCTTGAGGGGAAAATGATTTTGACAACAAAGAAATGTTCATTACTGATAATACTAGGACTTGGGGACACAGACTAAAGTTTTGAGCAGGATGTGAAGAAGAAATGTTTTCCACAGGAAATTATCTGGACCAATTACACCCTTCCTGTAATGTGGTGACTACAACTGCACATAATAGTCCAATTGTGGCCTCATCAGTGTCTGATTAAGCTTCATCATTATATCCCTACTTTTGTATTCTATACCTCTGCCAGAAGTGCATCCCACATGCCTTCTTTACAAACTTACCTACTTGTACTGTTACCTACTTGTACTGTCACTCATTTTGTCTACTTCTCGCAGTGTATTCCCATTTGCTGTGTAGTCCCTGGATATATTTGATCCTCCATCCCTAACTGTTTGCAATCTACAGTATACGCCAACAGCATGTTTGCCCTCTTGTGGTTTTTACTATGACCCTCATGGCCTCCTTTGATGTTCTTTGCAAAACTTCATCCCCTGCACGATAATTGATTCTTGCTCAATATTGTAACACATCCTCCTTTTCTCGACCTCTCTCTATTTCACCTTTATACCAGGAATACTAAACTGTCAATCCTGCCCACCTTTCAACCAAGTCATACTTATAGCTTTGATATAGTATTCCACCATTTGCTTGTATCCTCAGCTCATCAGTTGTATTCCTCAGGCTCCTTGCATTAAAATATATTCCATTGAGCCTAACTAAACACATTCCTTTCTGCTCTAACCTTTGCTTCCTCTGTCATCTCAACTTACTTATGTTTTAACTTCTAATTCCATCTAGACTCACTTATGTTTTAAATCCTAATTTCTCTCCCCTCTGAACTACTTGCGAGGATTCCATTCCCCTGTCAATCTGTTATAAATCCTTCCCATCATCATTACCAAAACTCCCACAACGATGTTGGTCATGTTCCTGTTCAGGTGTAACCCATTGATCTCACACCTTTGCACCTTCCCCATAGTTCCAATACCTCGGAATTTACAGCTCTCCCCGCTACACCATCTCTCCAGCCATGCATTCATCTGCTCTATCCTCCTATTCCAATAATCACTGCTGTGTGGCAACAGAAATAATCTGGGGGAAGTTAGTAACCGTTGAGGACTGCTTTTCATTTTCTTATCTAATTCCCTCGGGTCTGCTTGCAAGTCCTCATTTTTCTTTTATCTTTTGTCATTGGTGCCAACATAGATCTTGACCTCTGACCGTCCATGCTCCCTCTCATAATGCACTGCAGTTGTTCAATGACATCCTTGACCTTAGCAGCCAGAGATGACATACCATTCTGGAGTCACAATTCCAACCACAGAAGTGCCTATCTACTCCCCTCTCTAATGAATGGCCATTCACACTTTTTCCTCCTCCCCTGAGCAGTATACCACCCACAGCACCGCAGCTTAGGCTCTGGCTAGCATCCATCAGGAACCATTACTCTGACGGTTTTCCTAAGTCAAAAAAAGGTTTGCGAATGAGATGCACCCGGGGGGGGGGGGGGGGGGGGGGGGGGGGAATTGTCTCGCTACCTGCCTGGTCCCTTTCTTCTGTCTAGCAGTCACCCATTCCCCCTCTGGTTGCAGTTCCTGACATTGTGGAGTGACATCCTGAAATGTCCTATCCCCAAACCCCGCAGTTTGGTGATGCATCTCAAAGGCTGCTCATGTTCCAAATCCTGGAGCTCGGGTTACTCCAGCTGGAGGTATCTCCTGCAGACACTGTCATCCAGACTACCAGCAGCATTTGAATAGTCCCAGGTACTGCAGGATTTGCAAATCACAGGTCTGCCATTCTCCTCCTTAATTATAGACTAGAAAAATTGTATTCCTGTTTATATTCCATATCCTAGTCAGGTTTACTGCTTGTCTTTCTGCTCCTTGGCAAAGGTCCTCCCATCACCCACTCCTCTTGAAGACGTTTGTGGTTGTTGGAGATCAATCATCTCATCTTCTGAACATCACTGAAAGATATTAATGTTGGTGTTCTTGGGTAGTGTCCTTGGCCCAACCAACTCCAGCAAGGCCAGCATTTGTTGCCCATCTCTAACTGTGATTGGACTGTGGCTTGCTAGGCCATATCAAAGGACAGTTAAGAGTCAACTGCATTACTATGTAACTGAGTCAGAATTACTGTTGTTTAGACCATTTGAGGATGCACTTCTTTATGGAACATTAGTGAATCAGATGGGTCACTGTTACTGAAGCCTGTTTTATTTCCAGAGTTATCAAGTGAATTCAAATATCACCAGCTGCTGTGATGAAATCTAAACACAAGTTCAGAACATTAGCCTGGGCCTTCGGATTTCTGGCTCAGTGACATCCCTACTGTGTCATCATGGGAGGAGTAGCAGCTGATAACTGTTTGCCAGAGGAACAAGCTATAGCTGGAGCCAGTTGAGTAGGTTTTCCAGGAGCTCGATCAGATTACATTTGCAGCTTATGGTGCTGTTGTGGTGCACTGGTCAATCCTCTGTCAGTGGGCTTGAAGATCTGACCCATCTGTCTCAGACATGTGTCTGAACAAAGACAGGAATTGCTGGCGAAGCTTACCAGGTCTGGCAGCATCTGTGGGATGAGAGCACAGTTAAAGTATTGAGTCCGATGACTCTTCATCGGAACTGCGAACAGCTAGGAAAATGTGGGATCACACAGAGAGAAAGAAAGTATGAAGGAGGGAGGTAAACAAAGAGATTATGGATAATAGGTTAGGACAGAACAGAGGTTTAGAGGGATATGAACTAAACATGGGAAGATGGGACTGGTTTAGTTTGGGAAACCTGGTCAGTATATACGAGTTGGACCAAAGGGTCTATTTCCATGTTGTATAATTCAATGACTCTATGACCTTGCTTCTATTATTAGGTCAGAAGTGGGGCTGTTTGCTGATGATTGTACAATGTTTAGCTCCATTCACAGCTCCTCAGATACTGAAGTAGTCTATGTTCAAATGCAGCAATAGATAGATAAGATCTAGGCTTGGACTGACAAGTGGCATGTAATATTCACGCCACATAAATGCCAAGTAATGGCTACCTCCAATAAGGGAGAACTTTGCTCCTTGACATTCAACGGCATAACCATCACTGAATTCCAACATTTTGGAGACTATCCATTGACCAGAAACTGAACTGGACTAGCCCAATAAATTCTGTAGCTATATAGGCAGGTCAAAGGCTACAAATCATGCAACTCACCACCTGACCACCCAAAGCATGTCCACCATCTACAAGGCACAAGCCAGGATTGTGATGGAATACTCCCCACTTGCCTAGATGAATACAGTTCCAACAACATTCATTCCCTAAGGGCATTGTGGGAATACCAGATGCACATGGATGGCATTGGTTCAAGAAGGCAGCTCACCACCACCTTCTCAAGGGTAATTAGGGATGAGCAATCAATGCTGAACAACCAAAACATTGGCAGACAGAATAAAATTTGGGAAAATTGGTTTGAACATTATTTAAATTGAAACAACTGAAGAAAGCTGTGGCACAGAAGCATTTGGGAACCCTCATGCATGAATCACAAAAAGCTAGCATCCAAGTTTAGAGGTACTGGGGAAGGCAAATGGAATATTGGCTTTATTTCAAAAGGAATGGGATATAGAATACGGAAATCTTGCTAAAACTATACAAGTTCCGACTGAGACCACACCTGGAATAGTGTGATCAGTATTAGTGCCTTTATTGAAGGAAAGATATCAGGAAAAGATATCGAAGTCAGGAAATGTATTAAAGAAAAAGAGAGATCCTATAAAGTGGCCAAGAGCAGTGGGAAATCAGAAGACTGGGAAGGCTACAAAAACAAACAGAGGATAACAAAGAAAGTAATAAGAAAGGAGAGGATCATAGTAAAAGTTTCTTTCAATACATAAGAAACAAACGACAGGCAAAAGTAGACATTGGGCCACTTCAACATGATGCTGGAAGCCTAGTGATGGGAGATAAGAAAATAGCAGGAGAAATTAACAAGTACTTTGCGTCAGTCTTAACAGTGGAAGACATGAGTAATATCCCAACAATTAAAGGGAGTCAGGGGGCTGAGTTGAGTATGGTTGCCATTACAAAAGAGATAGTGCTAAAAAAGCTAAAAAGTCTTAAAATTGATAAATCTCCTGACCCCGGTGGAATACATCCTAGAGTTCTGAGAGAGGTGGCTGAGGAAATAGCGGAGGCATTGGTTGAGATCTTTCAAGAGTCACTGGAGTCAGGGAAAGTCCCGGATGATTGGAAGATCGCTGTTGTAACACCCTTGTTCAAGAAAGGATCAAGACAAAAGATGGAAAATTATAGACCAATTAGCCTAACCTCGGTTGTTGGTAAAATTCTAGAATCCATCATTAAGGATGAGATTTCTAAATTCTTAGAAGAGCAGAGTCTGATTAGAACAAGTCAACATGGATTTAGTAAGGGGAGGTCAGGCCTGACAAACCTGTTGGAATTCTTTGAAGAGGTGACAAGTAGGTTAGACCAGGGAAACCCAGTGGATGTGGTCTATCTAGACTTCCAAAAGGCCTTTGATAAGGTGCCACATGGGAGGCTGCTGAGCAAGGTGAGGGCCCATGGTGTTCGAGGTGAGCTACTGGGATGGATTGAGGATTGGCTGTCTGACAGAAGGCAGAGAGTTGGGATAAAAGGTTATTTTTCGGAATGGCAGCTGGTGACAAGTTGTGTCCCGCAGGGTTCAGTGTTGGGGCCACAGCCGATCGCATTATATATTAATGATCTGGATGAAGGGACTGGGGGCATTCTAGCGAAGTTTGCAGATGATACGAAGTTAGGTGGACAGGCAGGTAGTACTGAGGAAGTGGGGAGGCTACAGAAGGATCTAGACAGTTTGGGAGAGTGGTCCAAGAAATGGCTGATGGAATTCAACGTGAACAAATGCAAGGCCTTGCACTTTGGCAAAAAGAATAAAAGCATAGACTACTTTCTAAACGGTGAGAAAATTCGTAAAGCCAAAGTACAAAGGGATCTGGGAGTGCTAGTCGAGGATTCTCTAAAGGTCAACATGCAGGTTGAGTCCGTGATTAAGAAAGCAAATGCAATGTTGTCACTTATCTCATGAGGGTTGGAATATAAAAGCACCGTTGTGCTACTGAGACTTTATAAAGCTCTGGTTAGGCCCCATTTGGAGTACTGTGTCCAGTTTTGGTCCCCACACCTCAGGAAAGACATACTGGCACTGGAACGTGTCCAGCGGAGATTCACACGGATGATCCCTGGAATGGTTGGTCTAACATATGAGGAACGGCTGAGGATCCTGGGATTGTATTCATTGGAGTTTAGAAGATTAAGGGGAGACTTAATAGAGACGAACAAGATAATACATGGCTTGGAAAGGGTGGACGCTAGGAAATTGTTTCCGTTAGGCTAGGAGACTAGGACCCGTGGACACAGCCTTAGAATTAGAGGGGGTCAATTCAGAACAGAAATGCGGAGACATTTCTTCAGCCAGAGAGTGGTGGGCCTGTGGAATTCATTGCCACAGAGTGCAGTGGAGGCTGGGACGCTAAATGTCTTCAAGGCAGAGATTGATAGATTCTTGTTGTCTCGAGGAATTAAGGCTACGGGGAGAATGCAGGTAAGTGGAGTTGAAATGCCCATCAGCCATGATTGAATGGCGGAGTGGACTCAATGGGCCGAATAGCCTTACTTCCACTCCTATGTCTTATGGTCTTATGGTCTTACATCCTGGCATTGGAAGTAGTTCAGAGAAGGTCCCCTAGTCTGATCCTGGGTATGGAGGGACTGACTTATGAGGTGAGACTGAGTAGGTTGGGCCTGTTCTCAGCAGAGTTCAGAAGTTCAGTAGGAGCCAACGTCTGCTCCTACATCTTACGGCTTTATTTGTCAAAGTAACAGAGGGTGACATGAGGAACAAATCACAGGTGTAATGAATGGTTAGGATTTGGAGTGCTTGGATATGGCTTGGTTGGTGGCACTCGTGTAGCTGAATCACAAAATTTCTGATTCTGGAGTTTGAGCACAAATATCAAGGCTGGCACAGTCCTGAGGGTGTGCTGTACTGCTCAAAGTGACATTAAACTGATGGATCATCTGCCTGTCTGAGTGGATGTAAAAAAAATCACACCGATATTTTGAAGAAGATTCTGGTATTCTGGGTAACATTTATCCCTCGACCTACTTGACAAAGCAAATGATCTGGTCATGATCACATTGTTATCTGTGGACAAACTGATGCTGCACTTCCTGCATTACAACTTCAAAGTATACCTCATTGGTTTACAATGCTTTGAGACATAGAGTTGTCATAGCAACATCAGGAATACAAGCAGGATTGGGTCATAGAGTAATAGAATCAAGTGTGTGGTGCTGGAAAAGCACAGCAAGTCAGGCAGCATCCGAGGAGCAGGAGAGTCGATGTTTTGGGCAAAAACCCTTCATCAGAAATCGAGTAATAGAGATGTACCCTTCAGTCCAACTCAACTATGCTGACCAGATATCCTTAATTAAACTAATCCCATTTGCCAACATTTGGTCCATATCCCTTCCTATTCATATATCCACCCAGATGCCTTTTAAGTGTTGTAATTGTACCAACGTCCACCACTTCCTCTGGCAGCTCATTCTATAAACACACCACCCTCTGTGTGAAAAAGTTGCCCCTAAGGTCCCGTTTAAATCTTTCCTTTCTCATCTTAATGCCTGCTCCACCATTTAATTGGAATGCGGTTGATCTTCTACCTTAACACCATTTTCCTGCACTATCCCATATCCCTTCATGTCTTTAAACCTAGAAATCTATTGATCATTATCTAGAAGGCACAGGAACCTCGATTATCCGCACTGGCAGGGAGTGTTTTGTTCAGTTAATTGAATGCTGGATAATCGATGCAGGATAACATAGTTCACCATGCATCGGGACCTTGCGATCTTGTTCGGATTGTCCAAAATTCGCTTAATGAAATGCCAAATAATCCAGGTTCCTCTGTATACTCAATATTTGATCCTCCCCAGTTGTCTGAAGTCAAGAATTCTGACCACTTTCTGAGTCAAGAAATTCCTCCTCATTTCATTCCTAAATGGCCATTACCCCGAGACAGTGCACCCTTGGTTCTTGACTCATAGCTCAGGGAAACTTCCTTTCTGTATGTATCTTGTTGAGCTGTGTAAGAATTTTGCATGCCTGACTGAGATTACCTCTCATCCCTGTAATGAAATCTGCAAACTGTTTTTTTTTAATTAAGCCACCTTGCAGTTTTCTGTTTTCTGTAAGAAAAAGTGTCAGTTCATTAAGCCTCCATTGGAGTTATTCTGCCTTCCTTACACTTTTCAGTTTTGCTAGTGTTCTACACAAATGGACCTTGGCCCCTGCATCTAGGTTCATCAATATTAAAACAAAACAATAAGCCACTAATAAATCAGTGGGCATTTGGCTTGTCTAAATGTTTTCACTGTTCTCCAGACAGCTGAGTTCCAGTCTTGGCCGATGACAGATTCTCTGCTGATGCAGTTAGTAACTGACCTCAAGGCAACACACTGCAGTCAGTACTGACACTCTTTAAACATGAAGCAAAGATAATGGAAGAAATGGCAAATAATTCAGTTTTCATTCAAAAATTTACAGAAAAGTTGCACTTGTTAATTAAATTCATGAAACACATGGCCTCCCATAGGATGTAGCATCTTTAGTTTGCATTCCCCAGCGTCCCTCCATCCTACTGTATTTCTGGATAATTGCTTTGCCTTTGGTTATTTTGAACATGTCACTTGAGAGTCTCCTGCTCGCCAACTCACACATAAAAATGGATGTTGTGCTGTCAAAACAAAACGGATCTAGGAGTATAATGAAAGACCAGAGTTAAAATCTAACTCAACGCCCATTGGAGAGCGTTAATTCAGCCACCTATGCCTGAATCCTGCAGTTTGCTGTTCATTTAGTTGACTGGCAATGTGAGACTGTCAGGAGCTTACTCCACACTCAGCAATTCCTGCCTTTCTTCTGTCAACATTTCATGTAAACTCAGCCTGTAATTGTCGACAGCCATTGCTGTTTGCATTTCTTACATGCAGCATCTTGTCAATACGTTGGAAAAGAGTCGTCAGCAAGAGATTAAATTTGGAAAGTGCAGTAATTAAATGCAGAAAAAAATAAATTAAGTGCAAAAAAAGCCATCCTATTGGTATGCCAAGGGGAAAAAAAACAGTAAAACTGCAAATGGGGAAAATGGGTCTGACCTGTGTTGCATACATCAAATGGAGATTCAGTATGATCAGTACATTAATTTCTAAGTATTATTGGTTATTTTATTGTTATTTTCCCCAGTGAGAATGCTGTACCAGTCTATCCCAGTACTTAGCAATTCATGGTATCATTATCCTCTTGAGGTTCATGTTAACAACTTTAATGTATTTTATACTTCATATCTCATTCAGACACATACAAAATCCCAACACTGAATCTGATCCCATTGAAAAAGCAACACTGAGTTCACCATGCTCGATGTTATTGATGCACAACCCAGCTAACAGCTCCAGGCCAGAGTGAATGACTCCTTGACATGGTGGGTGCTCCTCCACCTTGTGGTTTGTTCACGTCGTATCCCTCTTGAGGGAGGCTTTATGTGCTCAAATGAAATCCAAGTTGTTTGCTGTGTTAAAGTGTTCAAGTTCCAGTCAGTCAGAGAGAAACTAAAAACTGAAATAAACCACGGATGCTGAAAATCAGCAATTGCTGGAAAAGCTCAACATGTCTGGCAGCATATATGGAGTGAAATCAAAGTTAACATTTCGGATCCAGTGACTCTTCCTCAGAGAGAGAAATTAAACACTGATACAGATCCAATAATAAAGTTCCAACTATAAATTGGGCTGCTTCTCATGCATTTTCAGAACTTCAGCTTTGTATTGAAGATAAATACAGTTCACTTGTGTAGGTCTGATCTTGTAAAGATGCTCCGAGTGCATGTCAATCAGTTGGTGTTCTGACAATTTTTGGATACCACCTACACAGAGTACGTTGGCAGGATTGCAAGTGACCAAACTGACAATGGATTTGGCAGAGATGACACTTCAACTTCCATTATTTTCGGCCACAGATAAGTCTCTTAATCACCCATGACAGTTCAATTCCCTAATTTGAAAAGTTTTCCAAAAACTGGGCTTTTAGCCAGTGTGAGGGAGGAGGACAAGAATTAAAAATACAATATACATTTGTTGATCTTTTGAGGTCATGAAGATATTAGTATCTTGTTGCAACAGAACTAAATGGGACAGGCTCAATGTTTTCAAAATTTGGCCAAGAGATTGTAAGCTTGAAAAACGTTTTCAGGTCAATTTTGGAAATAGTTATTTGTTGGATATTATAGAATCACTGAATCCATTACAATGCAGAAGGTGGCCAATCAGTCTATTGGGTCTGCACTGACTCTCCAAATGACATCTCCCATAATGCTGTTCTCATACTTTTTCACCACAACCCTCCACATTGTTCCTTGTCAAGTAACAGTCTTATTCCCACTTCACCTGACAAAGGAGCAGCAATCTGAAAGTTTGTGATTTGAAATAAATCTGTTGGACTATAACCTGGCTTCTGACTTAGAGCCATAGAGTCATAGAGATGTACTGCATGGAAACAGACCCTCCGGTCCAACTTGTCCATCCAGACCAGATATTAGATTAGATTAGATTCTTTACAGTATGGAAACAGGCTCTTCAGTCCAACAAGTCCGCACCAACCCTTGAAAGAGTAACCCACTCAGACCTATTCCCCTAACCTAAATTAACCCCTGACTAATGCACTATGGGCAATTTAGCATGGCCAATTCACCTGACCTCCACATCTTTGGATTGTGGGAGGAAACCGGAGCACCCTGAGGAAACCCACGCAGACACGGGGAGAATGTGCAAACTCCACACAAACAGTCGCCCAAGGTGGAAATCAAACCTGGGTCTCTGGCGCTGTGAGGGAGCAGTGCTAACCACTACCGTGCCACCCAACTTTATCTAGTCCCACTTGCCAGCACCCGGCCCATATCCCTCCAAGCCCTTCCTATTCACATACCCATCCAGATGCCTTTTAAATGTTGCAATTGTACCAGCCTCCACCACTTCCTCTGACAGCTCATTCCATACACGTACCACCCTCTGCATGAAAAAGTTGCCCCTTAGGTCCATTTTGATGTCTTTCCCCTTTCACCCTAAAACTATGCCCTCTAGTTCTGGACTCCCCCACCCCAGGGAAAAGATTTTGTCTAATTATCCTATCCATATCCCTCATGATTTCATAAACCTCTGTAAGGTCACCCCTCAGCTTCCGACGCTCCAGGGAAAACAGCCCCAGCCTGTTCAACCTCTCCCTATAGCTCAAATCCTCCAACCCTGGCAACATTCTTGTAAATCTTTTCTGAACCCTTTCAAGTTTCACAACATCCTTCCAATAGGAAAGAGACCAGAATTGCATGCAATATTCCAAAAGTGGCCTAACCAATGTCCTGTACAGCTGCAACATGACCTCCCAACTCCTATACTCAATACTCTGGTCAATAAAGGAAAACATACCTAATGCCTTTTTCACTATCCTATCTACCTGCGACTCCACTTTCAAGGAGCTGTGAAGCCTCACTCCAAGGTCTCTTTGTTCAGCAACACTCCCTAGGACCTTACCATTAAGTGTATAAGTCCTGCTAAGATTTGCTTTACCAAAATGCAGCACCTCGCATTTATCTAAATTAAGCTCCATCTGCCACTCCACAACCATTGGCCCATCTGGTCAAGATCCCGTTGTAATTTGAGGTAACTTTCTTTGCTGTCGACAACGCCTCCAGTTTTGGTGTCACCTGCAAATGTACTAACTCTACCTCTTCCACTCAAATCCAAATCATTTATATATGTCACAAAGCCAGTCCCTTTTTTTCTAAAAGCTGTTCCTTGACTCAGGGATACTTTGTCCTTGATTTTTTTCAGAGGGGTAATAAACCAGGCCAGGCTCCAATCTGGTTTGGTACAAAGATGAAAAGGATTTTGAGAGGCTTTTTGTTTATATGGAAACAGATGAGACTTCAGGCCAAAGTGGGCATGTTTTAGAAGTGACCTGTGTAAAGAAGTGGGAGAGGTCAGTTCTCTCGCTGAGCAGTTTAGTTCAGTCCTGAACTGGTGAGGAGTTCAACAGGGAGCTGTGTGGAAACACTCTCTCTCTCTCTTTTTCTGCCCTTCAACTTCAACCTGTAAACATGTGTTCTACTTATACTGAATTTTAAAGGGAGTTTGCTTATTGGGACTGATGTGTCCTATTCAGAACAGCATATTTAAGTGTAGTTTGGATAGGCTGAGTTCTGTAGACATTCTTTATACTGTTCTTTGTGTTTCATTGTTTTATTTTGTGAATAAATTTTTGTCTGTTTTAAAATCTGGTAGTCAACATACTCCGGGTAATGTTCACTGTACACTTACCGAAACAAATTGCAAGGTTATGATCTGGGGCTGCCTTCTTAAGAATGTTTTGAGTGGTCTGGCCTAGTCCATAACATATAAATGATGAAAAGTAGTGTACCCAGCACCAATCTTTGTGGCACTCTACTGGTCATAGGCCTCCAGTCTGAAAAACAACCTTCCACCACCACCATCCTCTGTCTTCTACCTTTGAGCCAGTTCTGTATCCAAATGGTTAGTTCTCCCTGTATTCCATGAGATCTAACCTTGCTAACCAGTCTCCCATGGGAACCTTGTCCCCTTAATCCCCTTTTGGAAGCCGCAACTGAATAGGACACTGCCAAAGTCTCAGGCAGCTTATTCCAGATGTTAAACTTATTTTTGTACTCACTGTCGCTTTTCATAATTACTGGAGCCGAGGGGTTCTGTATTCACATGGGGATCTGGTTGACAACAAGAAGTTGATTGGACCATGGACTACTGATGATGTAGAAATGCCAGTGTTAGACTGGGGTGGACAAAGTTGAAAATCACACAGTCCAACAGGTTTATTTGGACATACAAGCTTTCGGAGTGCTGCTCCTTCGTCAGATAGCTGGTGGGGCAGGATCATAGGGCACAGAATTTATAGCAAAAGATCTAAGTATATGACACTTTTGATCTTTTAGTATAAATTCTGTGTCCTATGAAGGTGCAGCGCTCAGAAAGCTTGTACTTCCAAATAAACCTATTGGACTATAACCTGGTGTGGTATGATTTTTAACTGTGGTCTAGTGGTCAGTTATCAATGACTGACAACTGTGTGCGAGATTCTCAGGTAACTGAAACAGCTTGGGGCTGGTAACAAGACACAAAGAAGTAATAAGACCTCCACCAGTTCAGGCTCTGATGTCTGCTGTCAGAACCCACTATTGTCTGAAGAAAATTAGTCAATCTATCCATTTACAAGCTGGCAAAGCTGGGACTTTTTAATTAATCAGTCAGAGAACTTTTATTATTGAACCAGTTATCCTGTGCCTCCTAAAAACAATTGGAAGCACTCAGAAAATGAAGATTGAGAAGAAACCTCTTGATCAGCAAGTGCCAGCTTAACAGATCTAATCAACAGAGACTGCTGAACTGCTTTCCTAATTTTCCGTGCATCCATGCTATTTTCCCTGTTTTTGTGTTTGTATGTCTGCCTGCATGTGTATGGAGGAGTTCATAACAGACCAGTGTTCTGATTCGTGTCATTATATAGGAATGGTTTATAACTGTTTATCTGTACCTCGAGTCTAATTACTTGTCAAAGGTGAAAATGTTGTGGTCTTTGCAGATACATTCAATTTTGCTCAAAAAGCACACAATCTTCAGTCAGTCAATACAGGCCGTCAATCGTGTAATATTTTATAAATTTCTACTTTGGAAATAGAGCCAGTCTGACTCAAGATTGGGATACAGACAGACTCTAACCTTACACCTTTAATGCATTGTCTGAGCTGAGATGTCACGTTTTGGTATAAAACCTTAAGTTATCTCAAGAATGTGACTTGAAAGAAGTTCTGGGATTTACATATTACGAACAGAAACCTGCAATCCATTCGAAAAGATAAAAATCTTAACAGCAATCTAGGTTTGTTCAATATATAATGTCAGTTGCATGACACTGTAATCTTTTGCTATAAATTCTGTGTGTTATGATCCTGTTCCACAGCTACCTGATGAAGCAGCAGCGCTCCGAAAGCTAGTGCTTCCAAATAAACTGTTGGTCTATAACCTGGTGTTGTGTGATTTTTAACTTTGTCCACCCCAGTCCAACACTGACTCCTCCACATCATGTTTAAATAAAGGGTGACTTTGTGACAGGATACCAGCCTCCCTTCAGTTATTTCATTTGGCATAGAATATGAATATGTCAAGTCTAGGGGTTTTGTGACAGACTAGAATGTTAATCATTATAAAAACTAAAATATCGCATTAATTGTTCACCTGAAACACCAATGAGAGAAAGTTGTGACAACCTCCGATGGTAGGGTATGTTGTCCTATATGAATACCTTTGCAACACTGACAAGTGGTGACACTGAGATGCTGCAATCTTTACCAGTCAAGATTAGAGTGGTGCTGGAAAAGCACAGCAGGTCAGGCAGCATCCGAGGAGCAGGGAAATTGACGTATCAGGCAGGAGCCCTTCATCAGGAATGAGGCTGGAAGCCTCATGGGTGGAGAGATAAATGGGAGGGGAGTGGGACTGGGGAGAAGGTAGGTGAGAGTGCAATCTTTACTGAGCCTACCGTAAAATGACTTGGTGCTTTGTCAATCACGATAGTATACATCTGCACTACCTCGCTCTCAGGAAGACACTTATCCACATGTTCAACCAATGAAGCACTCTTCTTTGTTTGACATATCTTTGCAAAGCTAACACTATAACCCTCAAATTAGTCATTGGGTTAAAAATGTCTAAGCACATCACTAATTTGGGTATCAATTTGAGGGTATTTGACCATGATAGAGCACATGTTGAAGTGGCTGCTGAGAGCACTTTATTCAGAACCACTGAACCTGAGTTGTTTAGGCAGGCTATGTTGGTGATCCTATGTCTAAGGGAGATGGTGCTGTTGTAGTAGTGTTCCTGGACTAGTAATCCTCAACCCCAGGCTATGGTTCAGCAGAACATAGGTTTGAATCTCACCATAGCAGATAGTGAAATTTGAATTTAATCAAATCTGGAGTAAGCCACATTTGTTTCAGTAAGGCCCGTTATGAAAGGAAATCTGTTTTCCTGACCTGATCTGACCTATAGGTTGACTCTAAACTGTCCTCTGGACAATTATGGAGGGGCAATACGTGCTGGCCGAGCTGGTAACGCCCATGTCCTGTAAATATGTATAAAAATGTCTGTGTAATTGAAATAACTGCACAGAGGCCGGTATCCTATCACCAAGTCACCCTTTATTTACATCTGCACATTACACTAGCTGTGGCCAGCCAGCTTAGAGTCAATCCTTGAAGTGAGGAGATTTGGAATCCTCTGTCAGACAGGGCTCCCTGATTAGCCCAGGTTAACAACCCCAATCAAGGATGTCATAGTCAATAAAATCCACCTGGTTCCAAGCACTTCAGTAATCTCTTTGAACTATCACTGCAAATTTCATTTAGACTGCCAAGGTCACAACTTTTTCAAAAGGTTAATTCATTGTTCTCCATGAGGAGATGATCCCTAATTAGTCAAATTAAAGTTTGTTTAGTTAATTGGTCATGAATTAGTTTGTTGGTCATTGTGCCAATTTTACATGTAGAAGCCAATTGCTGTAATGCTGACATATTTTGTTGAATGACCTTACCATTTCTCTGGAATCGCTGGCGTAATGTATACCGTTCAATCATCACACTTCTTCTTTGGCCTGAAATATTTTTTGAAAGCAGTTACTGTCGTGCCAAAGATAGATGTATCTTCTATGAGCTGCTCAAATACTCACAGGACTTTTGCTCTGAGACAATGTGCAAGTTTTGCTTTCTTGTGGATCCCAGCTACATCTGAAATTGTAATCCCTGCAGTGAGTAAGTTGGCCTTGAACTCTGAAATCCATTGCTCCTGTGGTATGGGTGGATTTTCTGTCAGACAAACAGAAAAGTATTGGAGCTGGTAGATTTAAACTATTCTTCATCAAGCTTATTGCCAGGTGGTGTGTTTTATGTCGCAAACATATATAGTGTTGAAGAGTGTGGTGCTGGAAAAGCACAGCCGGTCAGGCAGCATCCAAGGAGCAGGAGAGTCGACATCTCGAGCATAAGCCCAGAGCCCGATGAAGGACTTATGCCCAAAACATTGATTCTCTGCTCCTCAGATGCTGCCTGACTGGCTGTGCTTTTCCAGCACCACACTCTTCGATTCTGATCTCCAGTATCTGCAATCTTCACTTTCTCCAGAGATAGAGATGATGCATCCAGGTTATATGTCTGTCGGAACTATATTCAATGCTTTAACTCATCAGCTCTCATATTACAGCTGCTTGCCTATAGATTAGTTATTCTTTCCTAGGCAACTGCCATCCTTACCTGGTCTGGCCTATATGTGACTCCAGACCCACAGTCATATGGCTGACTCTTAACAATAAGGATGGGCAATAAATGCTGGCCTATCCAGTGACACCTTCATCCCATGAATGAATTTTTAAGAAAGTTACCACACCCAGGTTTAAGTAATCACACACTGAATAACAGTCAACAGACAAATTTGCTTACCAGTCCCAGAGTGAGACCATTCACATTAGACCAAGGATCTCACTGCTGGAATTCCTCAATTCAGATATTTTCTAATCAATCTATTCAGGAATGTTATTACACATCTCTGGAGCAGGTGGGATTTGAACCCGAACATACTTACCTAGAGGTAGACACATAACCACAAGGGTCCTCCTTGAGCAAGGTCTTTGTTCAAACTATCTGTAGCTGCTTCATCAATGATCATTTCTCGACTACAGGGTCAGACGTGAGGATATTTGATAATGATTGCACAACGTTCAGCGCCATGGACAGTTCCTCAGATCAGAAGCAGCCCCTGTCCATATGCAACAAGACTGAACAACCACTGAAACTTGATGGATAAGTGGCAAGTAATATTCATGGCACATAGTGATCATTTCCAACAAGTGAGATTCCAACCATCATCCCTGGACATTCAACAGCATCACCATCACTGAACTGTACAACATCAACAACCTGAGACATCCATTGATTTGAATCATAGCTAGACCAGCTATATAAATACTGTGGCAATAAAAGTAAGTGGAAGAGCAAACACTCTGTTGCTATTAACGTATCTCCCAACTTCCCAAAGAGTGTTCACCATTTAGAGACACAAGTCAGCAGTGCAATGGAATATTCTCACTTACCTAAATGAGAGTGATTCTAACAACACTCAAGATGCCCAACACCACCCAGGACAAAGCAGTCCGTTTGATCAACATGGCATTCACCACTTTAAGCATTTATTTCCTCCATTGCCTCTACAGAGTGATAGCAGAGTGTATCACCTACAAGATGCATTGCAGCAACTTGCCTAGGCTCCTGCAACAGAACCTACAAAATTGCAACCTCTACCAACTAGAAGAGGACTATTCAACCTTTTCACATGGGGTGCCATATTTCAATGTTTCTCTCACCTTGGGGCTGGTAAGCAAATTTCAGAAGGATAAGGAAAAGGAAACATGAAGTTCATGAAGATAATTCCAAACCAATAAATTGATCGTTTAAAGGAATGATGAATGAAAATGACCATTAAAAAGTACTAAGCTGCAAAGTTAACCTGCAAAACATTTTTGATTGCCTTTCCTGCTAAGAAGCAGAACTCAAGAGAAAAGATTAAACCCATGGTCATTTCAGAGGAAGATGTTGAGTAGGCCAAGCTAAGGAATTGGGGTTAACTATCACTGACCTTGGCTCTATTGTCTCCAATAAGACACAGCTCCAAGGTGGCCTTGATTGAAATCGGAGTCAGAAACACGTTGCTTTCAGCGTGTACTTTCCTCTTCTCCTGTTTTGTGGATAGGGCTCTGAGGAGGAAGGAGAAGGATAGGAGGGGGGAGGGTTCCTGACTCAGTCTCACTTACACCCACCTACCCACATATGTTCATTCACCCACACGCCCACTGAGCCTTTCAGCAGCCAGTACGGGAGAGGAATGAAGCAGCCCCTAACTAAATCTTCCAGTTACATTTACCTGCATCTTGAACAATGATATGGCAGGCCACATAAGACCCCCATCCCACAGGCTACCTGTTAGACCAAAGCCAGCAGTCACATGGAAGCACCAGTGTCTTAAAGTTTCCTTCCCTGTCACGCACCATCTTGACTTGGAACAATATCACCAACCCTTCACTGTCACTATCATGGTCAGAATCCTGGTTCTCCCTTTCTAACACCATTGTCAGTTTCTTTACATTGGATTTCTCCAGCAGTTCAAGTAGGCAGCTTACCACTATTCCTCAAGAACAATTAAAAATACCACTAAATACCAACATTGACAACATCCTATGAATGAATACATTGAAATAAATTAATTTCTTTAATCATATATTTATCAGAACATTTATTTTAAAATGTCTTAACATCACAATTCTCAGCTTTGCTATCATGTTTTGTTTAATGCTGAGGTCAGTATAAAGGCCCATTTATCCCTTAGAAATGAAACAGAGCTGACTGATTAGGCTATTTAGGGGAACAGCTTGATTCCTTTTTATTTATTTGTGACATTTGGGTGACACTGGCAAGGTTGTATATTTTGCCCATTCCTCACAGCCTTGAGGCAATCACATAGTGTGGACTGCAGTCACATTGAGGTCAGATCAAGATGAATGCTAGGTTTGTTCCCCAGAGGGGTATTGACGAACCAAATGGGTTGTTAACAACACTAGCTTTCATTATAATTTCCTTTTCTGGTTCCAGACCATAAGTTAGCAGATTTATTATATTCAATTTCTCCACTTGGCAGTTGGGATTTGAACTCATGACTTAAGCTTGCCAGTCCAAATGCACAGCCATTGCATTACCCCATCTCTAAACCAAAAGAAGCCAAATGGATTTTCATTATTATTCCAATACACAGACAGCAATGAAGCAGTTACATGAAGTAATGGATTCCAGATGATAGTTCCTGACCAAATTGGAACACTGGTCCACCAATGCCTCAATTTTAGAATTCTCTTTCTTAGTTGCAAATCAGTCAAAAGTCTCAACCCTTCATCATCTCCACACCTCCTGCTGCCTTAGAATGTTCCCCTGAAACTCGGCCCAATGCATTGATGCAAATCAAGTTTCCTAAACTGAATTAGTTTCATTTACCTGCATTTGGCCCATATCTCTCTCAACCTTTCATATCCATGTACCTGTCCAAACATCTTTTAAATGTTGTAATTGTACCTGCTTGATACACTTGAAAAAATTAAATAATATTGTCAACCTTGTGTTTTTTCAGTAAGTGCAAAATAGACAGCATCTCTCTTATGCTTCTGTCAAAGCACTACTTTTATCTTTCAGGCCTTCAAAAGCACTGTACCTTGGATATTTGCTGCCTCTCCGCCCAGCTCCCCCACCCCCACCTCACCTTTTGACTGTTGGCAGACACTAGAGTGCAAATGGAAATGGAAGCATTTGCTAACTGTTCCTTCAATGCTACAAGTCCACTAATGTCTATGATAATAATTCAATGCATCCGATTAGTTAATTCAAACTTGCAGAGTCATATCGAATATTGCTCTGCCTCATATTTTAAATTGCTTCTCCACTCTATTCTTTAACATGCAGCTTAGAAGATCAATTATTCCTTGAACCTGTCAAAATGGTAATTACTAATTTTCTTTGCACCATTCAGTCTTTTCAATCCTCTTTTCCATCATAATTTGTTCGACAATCCTCGCCTGCTTTTGGTTCCAAATCATCCCACAAAAGGAATATATGTAGATCATTTGACTCTCTTTCCAGTCTAGTGATTCCCTTTTTACACCCTTGTAAAACTTATCTCTGGGTCACTGATAATCATTCTCCAGCCCATCATCTTCCTTTAGGTTTTAAGCTGAGTATGTTCATTTTCCCTTTTCTTCAGAGTCTCTTGGAATTCCAGTGCTAACTCTTTGGTTTCCCCAATTCCTCACAACTGAACTGCCTAGATGATGCCATGAATGAGAAAACCATTGCAAGCATGCATGCTCCTTATCTATCACCAGATACTACCTGTATCGCTTGGAAAATATGATATTGATCAACATGTGAAAAGGAACAGACAGGAAGACACTATTCAGCCTTCCCCTTTCTGATCTGACGTATATCATAATCTCAGCACAGAATTTTCCATTCCCTTGAGGGGCATAGCAATGGTGAGGAAGGTGGGAAAATATGGCAAAAAAGGAAAATCAGATTCTCAACATCTTAAAAACTTTTTGTTTTGGGTTTAAACACAAAAGTTGAATTTTTCTAATAAATGGCAACTGCCTTATTTCTATGCATATGCATCTCATTTTTAGATAACCTCACCCCATTACTACACAGGTCCCGTGACTTTCGACGGGTGAAGTGCCTGAAGTTTGGAAGGTGGCTAGTATGTCATTATTTAAGAAAGGTTACAAGGAAATGTCTGGGAACTACAGCCTGGTGAGCCTAATGTCTCTGGTGGGGAAGTTGTTGGACGGTATTCTGAGAGACAGGAAGTACAGGCATTTGGAGAGGCAAGGATTGATTTGGGATAGTCAGCATAGATTTGTGCATGGGAAATCACGTCTCATAAATTTGATTGAGTTTTTTGAAGGGGTGACCAAAAAGCTAGATGAAAGCAGCGTGGTAGATGTTGTCTATGTGGACAATAGCAAGGCCTTTGACAAGGTATCGAATGGTGGGTTTGCAAGTAATGTTAAATCTCACAGGATCCAGGGAGAGCTAGCCAACTGGATATAAAATTGGCTTGATGGTAGAAGATAGATGGCAATGGTAGAGGGTTGCATTTCAAACTAGAGAACTGTGACCAGCAGTATACCACAGGGATCAGTGCTGGGTCCACTGTTACTCATTATTTATATAAATGATTTGGATGAGAATTGAGGAGGTAAGGTTACTAAGTTTGAAGATGACATCTAGATTGGTGGTATAGTGAACAATGAAGAAGGTTATCTGGGAATACAGTGATCAACTGGGCCAGTAGGCTGAGGAGTAGCAGATGGAGTTTAATTCAGGTAAATACAAGGTGTTGTATTTTGGTAGGCTAAATCAGGGCAGGACTTACACAGTCAATGGTAGGGTCCTGGGGTGTGTTGTAGAACAAAGCGATCTCGGGGTACAGGTTCATACCTCCTTGAAAGTGGAGTCACAAATAGACAGGATGTCAAAGAAGGTTTTTGGCATACTTGCTTTTATCAGTCGGAGCATTGAGTATAGGAGTTGGGATGTCATCTTACAGCTGCACAAGGCATTGATAAGACCATTTTTGGACTACTGTGTGCAGTTCTGGTCACTTTATTATAGAAAGGATATTACACTGGAAAGAGTGCAGAAAAGATTTACTATGATGCTATCTGGGTTGGAAAGTTTGAGTTATAAGGAACGGCTGTACAGGCTGGGACTTTTTCCCTAGAGCGTTGGGGACTGAGGGGTGACCTTACAGAGGTCTATGCAATCATGAGAGGCATAGGTAAGATAGATAGCTGACAGCCTTTTCCCGTGATAGGGGTGTCTAAAACTAGAAGGCAGAGGGTTGAGGTGAGAGAGGAGAGATACAAAAGAGTCCAGAGGGGCAATTCTTTCACACAGAGGATGGTGAGTATCTGGAATGTGCTGCCAGAGGTAGTGGTAGAGGTTGGTATTTTTTCATTTTTTTCATTTCAGAAACAATTGGACAGGTACATGGATGGGATAGGTATAGAGGGTTATGGAGCAAATGGGACTAGATTTATTGTGAGAACTAGGCAGCATGGACAAGTTGGGCTGAAGGGCCTATTTCTATGATGTCAATCTCAATGACTCTGAGATCCCAATTCCCACCACTTGCCCTAGGGAAGGCAAATATTTCATACGGATTTTGAACAACCTAATCTGCTGCCTTCAAGGATCTATGGACATGCACAAAAATATCCCTCTGATTTGTTTGACTTCTTAAGGTAATACCAGTCAGCATATGCTCCCCTGACTTGTTAGTCCTCCCAAATTGCAACATCTCAAACTTCTGTTTGCCTTGTTCAGCATATCTGGCCAGCCTGCCTATGACCCTTCTCCCTTACTACTTATCACACCACCAAGTTCCATGTTATCTATGAACTTATTGATCATATTTCACTGCATTCATGGCCAGACGATTAATTTACACAATGAACAGCAAGTGACCAAACCCTGTTGTATGCCACAAAGCACATGCTTCAATCCACAAAAACACCCTTCAACCTCTGTTTGCTGCCATGAAGCCAACTTTGAATCTAATTTGCCAAATTGCCTTCAATTTCAAGGGCTCTTAGCTTTTTAACAGCCTGAAACCTTGTCAAAAGCATGATGGAAATCTAAGTATGACGACAGCAACTGCACTAACCTCATCTACTCAGTTAGGCCCTTCCTCTCAAAATTCAGTCAAATTTGTTATATACAACCTCCCTGTTACAATGTTGTACGGACTGATCTTGATTAATACTTAGCTCTCCAAGTGGAGATTAATTCTGCCCCTCAGAGCATTTTCCAGTAGTTCACCTACCACCAAGGTTAGACTCACTGGTCTGCAGTTTCCTGGTTTTTCCCTAACACCCATGGTGAATAATGATATTGCCATTAGCAGTTCTCCAGTCCTCTGGCACGCCACCTGTGGCCAGAGAGAGTTTTAAAATTAATGTCAGAGACCCTGCATTCTCCACCCCTGCCTCCCATATCAGCCATGGGTACATCTTAACTGGGGATATATCCACTTTCAAGTCCACTAAATACCTCTTCCCTCCTTCCTTCTATATCACTGAGTCCCTCCTTCCTTTCAAGGCCTACATCATCCTTCTCTATTGTGAATACAAATGCAAAGATAATAATAGGTCTGAACACAAGCTTGTGTTTGATCCAGGAATTCATTCGCCACAGTTTTATTGCAAATGTGGTTTGCCTAGTTCACATGTAGATTAAATAATTCCATGATTACTGTTGCACCCATGTTTCATGCATCTCTAATTTCCTGTTTGATGCCTTGCCTTACTATTATTATTTGGAGGCTTCTTGACAACTCCCACTAATGTTTTCCACCTCTTGTTACTTCTTATCTCCATTGAGACTGATTCCACATTTAAATTTCCTGTAACAATACCCTTTCTCACTATTGCACTGATTTTGAATTTTATCAACTTGCACTCCATGTCCTTTTACTTCTTGCCTGTCTTTTCTAAGTTTTGGTCACCGAGCAGCTAAGTCTCAATAATGGCAATCATATTTTACTCATTAACAATTATTTGTGCTGTTAATTCAACCTTTTTGTAAATGTTCCATGCACTCATATGTAATACCTTTAGACTTATTGTTTTACACATTTTTCAAACAATGGCCCTACTTGCTACTAGTCTTTGTTTCCTCTATTTTACATTTCTACTTTCTATTTTTCCATTTTTCATTCCTATCTTTTGTCCCTTGCGCTTGACTGTCCGCTGAAGCCCTGTCCCCCTGCCACTCCAGTTTAAACCCCCCCCACACAGTACCAGCAAACACTTCTGTGAAGATTTTACTCCCGGACTTGCTAAGGTGCAACCTGTCCAACTTTTACAAATCCCGCCTTCCCTAGAAACTGCCTCAATGCCTCAAGAGTGCAAATCCCTCCCAGTTACACCATTGTTCCAGCAATCAATCTATTATTTTCCTGATCTCAGTAGCACATTACACTGGGAGCAATTCTGAAATTATTACTTTGAGGTCATTTTTCCCAGTTATTTCATAGCTCCTTGTATTCTGCTTGCAGAATTTGACTCTCTTTGTGACTGTGTGGGTTGTACCAAGATGGTCCACCACTCTGCCTATTCTCCCTCCTACAGAATGCCCTACAGCTGCTCAGTGAAATCCTTGCACCAGGGAGGTTACATACATCCTGGTGGTACATCTTTGGCTGCAGAAACATGTATCTGTTGCTTTCACGACAGAATTCCCTATCACCATTGGGTTCCAACTCCTTTTTTTCTTCCTACTCTCTGCAGCTGAGCCATTGCTGGTGCCATGAGCTTGGCCTTTGCTGCATCCCTTAGCAGGATTCAAAACTGTTTGAGAGGGATATGTCCCCAGCAGACATCTTCACTACCTGCTTGGTGCTTTTACTCTGTTTGGCAGTCAGTAGAAGGGAAGCTGAGCAGGGAAGACCATGGAGCAGCAATGGCAGGAGTTTGTCAGGAATTTGGGAGCACAGCAAGAATTCATCTCAAGGAAGAAAAGACATACTAAGGGAAGGATGGGTTAACCATAGCTGGCAAGGGAAGTCAGGGACGGCATAAAAGCAAAAGAAAAAGCATGCAATGTAATGAAGATTAATGGGAAGCCAATTGATTTGGAAACCTTTAAAAAAAACAGCAGAGGACAACTTTAAAAGGCAATGAAGGAGGGGAAGATGAAATATGATGGCAAGCTAGCTAGTCATATGAAAGAAGATTGCAAGAGTTATTTTTAGACATAGTTAAAAATCACACAACACCAGGTTATAGTCCAACAGGTTTATTTAGCAGTCTAAACTTTTGGTGCACTGCTCTCTCATCAGATAGCTAGTGGAGCAGGATCATAGGACGCAGAATTGATAGCAAAAAGCCTATCAAAGATAAGAGAGAGGCAAGAGTGGACATTAGACCACTGTAAAATGAGGCTGGTGAAGTACTAATGGGAAACAAAGAAATAGCAGAGGAACTGAATAGGTACTTTGCATCAGTTTTCACAGTGGAAGATGCCAGGAGAATACCAGAACTTCAAGAGAGTTGGAGGGACAGGTGAGTGTAGTTGCCAATACTAAGGAGAAGGTGCTGGGGGAGCTAATAGTTCTGAAAGTGGATAAATCAAACAGATCCCAAGGTTCTAAAGGAGGTAGCTGAGGGGATTGTGGAGGCATTGGTGGTAATCTTTCAGGAATCACTGGAGTTGGGGAGAATCCTAAGGAACTGGTAAATACCTAAAGTAACGTCCCTGTTTAAGAAAGGAGGGAGGCAGAAGTTAGGAAATTACAGGCCAGTTAACCTAACCTCATTGTACGATTTTAGAGTCCATTATTAAGGATGAGATTGTAAGTACTTGGAAGTCCATGGTAAAATAGGGCAGAGTCAGCACGGCTTCATCGCGGGAAGGACCTGCCTGATAAATCTGTTAGAATTCTTTGAGGAATTACGGTTGTGTTGGACAAAGGAGAGCCAGTGGACGTGATCTATTTTGATTTCCAGAAGGCCTTTGATAAGGTGCAGCACAGGAGGTTGCCTAATGAGATAAGAGCCCATGGTGATAAGGGCAAGGTACTTACATGGATAAAGGATTGGCTGACTGGCAGAAGGCAGAGAATGGGGATAAAGGGATCTTTTTCTGAATGGCAGCTGGTAACTAGTAGAGTTCCACACAGGGGGTCTGTGTTGGAACCACAACTCTTCACATTATACATCAACAGTCTAGACAAAGGAACTGAGGGCATTGTTGCTAAGTTTGCAGATGACACAAAGATAGATGGAGGGACAGGAAGGCTGCAAAGAGTACGAGAGTGGACAAAGAAGTGGCAGAAGGAATACAATGTGGGAAAGTATGATATGAAACACTTTGGTAGGAAGAATACAAGTATATACTACCTTGTAAAGGTGAAAAGACTTTGGAAATCTGAAGCACAAAGGGACTTATGAGTTCTAGTTCAGGATTCTCTTAAGGCTAACATATACCTCCACTTGGCAGTTAGGAAGGAAAATACAATGTTAGCATTCATTTCAAGAGCGCTTGAATACAAGAGCAGAGATGGATTGCTGAAGCTGTGTAAGGTCCTGGTCAGACCACACTTAGAATATTGTGAGTAGTTTTGGGCCCTGAATATAAGGAAGGATGTGTTAGCTTTGGTGGGGCCCCAGAGGGATGAAGAGCCTGTCATATATGGAGTGGTTAAGGACTCTGGGTTTGTACTCAATGGAGTTTAGAAAGATGAGGGGGTATCTCATTGAAACTTACAAAATACTCAGAGGTCTGGATGGAGCTGATATGGAGAAGATGCTTCCAATAGCAAGAGAGACTACGTCCTGAGGGCACGGGATTAAAGGATGACTCTTTAGAACTGAGATGAAGAGGAATTTCTACAGTCAAAAGGTGGTGAATCTGTGGAATTCATTGCTGCAGAAGGCGATGGAGGCCAAGTCATTAAATGTATTTAAGACACCCAGAATGTCACTGAAGCCATTTTCTCCAGATGACACTGGTTTATAACTTTCACCTGTGATGAGGAGAGTCAAGCAGCTCAGGCTGTGGAATTCTCCATTATCACTGGCTTCCCTAAGAGGCAAGGTGCTATACAGACTACACCCACATTGCTTTGATAACACCCTATCACCAACCTGCAGAGTTCATCAAGCAATAAGGCTCCATCAGTATTCAGCTTACGGGGGACCATAGATACAAAGTTTGGGCCGCTCCAAATTGATGCAGGAAGGCTAGTGATGGGAGATAAGGAAATAGCTGAAGAACTTAATAAATACTTTGTGTCAGTCTTCACATGAGTAATATCCCAACAAATAAGGAGAATCAAGGGGCAGAGTTGAGTATGGTGGCCAGTTCAAAGAGAAAGTACTTGATAAGCTAAAAGGTCTAAAAACTGATAAATCGCCTGGCCCGAATGGAGTTCTGAGCGAGGTGGCTGAAGAATAGTGGAGGCGTTGGTTGTGATCTTTCAAAAATCACTGGAGTCAGGGAAAGTCCCAGATGACTGGAAAATCGCTGTTGTAACCCCTTTAGAACATAGAACATAGAAGAATACAGCGCAGTACAGGCCCTTCAGCCCTCGATGTTGCGCCGATCAAAGCCCACCTAACCTACACTAACCCACTATCCTCCATATACCTATCCAATGCCCGCTTAACTACCCATAAAGAGGGAGAGTCCACTACTGCTACTGGCAGGGCATTCCATGAACTTACGACTCGCTGAGTGAAGAACCTACCCCTAACATCAGTCCTATATCTACCCCCCCTTAATTTAAAGCTATGCCCCCTTGTAATAGCTGACTCCATACGTGGAAAAAGGTTCTCACTGTCAACCCTATCTAACCCCCTAATCATCTTGTACACCTCTATCAAATCACCCTAAACCTTCTTTTCTCCAATGAAAACAACCCCAAGTGCCTCAGCCTTTCCTCATAGGATTTTCCTACCATACCAGGCAACATCCTGGTAAACTTCCTCTGCACCCGTTCCAGTGCCTCCACATCCTTCCTATAGTATGGCGACCAAAACTGCACACAATATTCCAGATGCGGCCGCACCAGAGTCTTATACAACTGCAGCATGACCTCAGGACTCCGGAACTCAATTCCTCTACCAATAAAAGCCAGTACGCCATATGCCTTCTTCACTGCACTATTTACCTGGGTGGCAACTTTCAGAGATCTGTGTACATGGACACCAAGATCCCTCTGCTCTTCCACACTACCAAGTAGTCTACCATTAGCCCAGTAATCCATCTTTTTATTACTCTTACCAAAGTGAATCACTTCACACTTAGCTACATTGAACTCCATTTGCCACCTTTCTGCCCAGCTCTGCAGCTTCTCTATATCCCACTGTAACCTGCCATATCCTTCCTCACTGTCTACAACTCCTCCGACTTTCGTGTCATCCGCAAACTTGCTCACCCAACCTTCTAACCCTTCCTCCAGGTCATTTATAAAAATGACAAACAGCAATGGTCCCAAAACAGATCCTTGCGGAACACCGCTAGTGACGGCACTCCAAGATGAACCTTTGCCATCAACTACTACCCTCTGTCTTCTTCCAGAGAGCCAATTCCTAATCCAAACCTCCAACTCACCCTCAATGCCATATCTCTGTATTTTCTGCAGTAGCCTACCATGGGGGACCTTATCAAACGCCTTACTAAAATCCATATATACCACATCTACCGCTTTCCCCTCATCTACCTCCTTAGTCACCTTCTCAAAGAATTCAATAAGGTTTGTGAGGCACGACCTGCCCTTCACAAAACCATGCTGACTATCCTTGATCACATCATTCTTATCCAGATGTGCATAAATCCTATCCCTTACAATTCTCTCTAAGACTTTGCCCACAACAGAAGTGAGACTCACTGGCCTATAGTTACTAGGATTATCCCTACTCCCCTTCTTGAACAAGGGAACCACGTTTGCTAGCCTCCAGTCCTCTGGCACTACTCCTGTCGACAAAGAGGACACAAAAATCAAGGCCAATGGCTCTGCAATCTCCTCCCTTGCTTCCCAGAGAATCCTAGGATAAATGCCATCAGGCCCAGGGGACTTATCTATTTTCACCCTTGCCAGAATTTCCAACACCTCTTCTCTACATATCTCAAAGCCATCCATTCTACTTATTCGTGCCTCAGTATTCATATCAACAACAATGTCCTGTTCCTGAGTGAATACTGACGAAAAGTATTCATTCAGCGCCTCCCCAATCTCTTCAGCCTCCACAAGCAACTTCCCATTACTATCCTTGATTGGACCTATTCCTTCCCTAGTCATTCTTTTATTCCTGACATACCTATAGAAAGCCTTAGGGTTTTCCCTAATCCTACCAACTAAGGACCTTTCATGTCCCCTCCTTGCTGCTCTTAGCTCTCTCTTCAGGTCCTTCCGGGCTACCTTATAACTCTCAATTGCCCCTATTGAACCTTCACGCCTCATCTTTACAAAGGCCGCCCTCTTCCATTTAACAAGGGATTCCAACTCCTTATTAAACCACGGCTCCCTCACACGACCCTTTCCTCCCTGCCTGATAGGTACGTACTTATCAAGGACACTCAATAGTTGCTCCTTGAACAAGTTCCACATATCAATTACGCTCTTGCCTTGGAATCTACTTTTCCAATCCACACATCCTAAGTCATGCCTCAACGCATCATAATTTCCCTGCCCCCAGCTATAACTCTTGCCCTGTAGTACACACTTATCCCTCTCCATCACTAGAGTAAAAATCACCGAATTGTGGTCACTGTCCCCAAAGTGCTCACCTACCTCTAGTTCTAATACCTGGCCTGGTTCGTTACCCAGAACCAAATCCAGTATGGCCTCACCTCTTGTTGGCTTATCGACATGTTGTGTCAGGAAACTCTCCTGCACACATTGCACAAACACTGACCCATCTAACGAACTTGAGCTATAGCTTTCCCAATCAATATCAGGAAAGTTAAAGTCCCCCATAACAACCACCCTATTACTGTCACTCTTCTCCTGAATCATCTTCGCAATCCTTTCTTCAACGATTCTAGGACTATTAGGAGGCCTGTAAAAGACTCCTAACAGGGTGACCTCACCTCTCCTATTCCTAACCTCAACCCAAACTACCTCAGATGGCAAATCTTCGTCCATCTTCCTTTCCACCGCTGTAATACTATCTTTGACAAGCAAAGCCACACCCCCCCCTCTTTTGCCCCCACCTCTGACCCTACTAAAACATTTAAACCCTGGAACCTGCAACAGCCAATCCTGTCCCTGATCTAGCCACGTCTCCGTAATAGCCACAACATCGAAGTCCCAGGTACCAACCCACGCTGCGAGTTCACCTACCTTATTTCGTATACTTCTGGCATTAAAGTATACACACTTCAAGCCACTCTTCTGTTTACAGGCACCCTCCTTTAAGATTGATGCCATATTCCTAACCTCCCTACACTCCAGGTCCTGCACCCTAAAGCTACAGTCTGGGTTCCCATGCCCCTGCAGAGTTAGTTTAAACCCCCCCCAAGAGCACTAGCAAACCTCCCCCCAAGGATACTGGTGCCCCTCAGGTTCAGGTGCAGACCATCCTGTTTATAGAGGTCCCACCTTCCCCAGAAAGAACCCCAGTTATCCAAGTACCGAAATCCCTCCCTCCTGCACCATCCCTGTAGCCACGCATTTAACTCTTCTCTCTCCCTATTCCTCGACTCTCTATCACGTGGCACGGGTAACAAACCAGAGACAACAACTCTGTTCGTTCTAACTCTGAGCTTCCAACCTAGCTCCCTAAAAGCCTGTCTAACATCCTCAGCACTCCTCCTACCTATGTCATTGGTGCCAATATGGACCACGACTTCAGGCTGCTCCCCCTCCCCCTTAAGGACCCGGAAAACACGATCAGAGACATCACGTACCCTTGCACCTGGGAGGCAACATACCAAACGTGAGTCTCTCTCGTTCCCACAAAACCGCCTATCTGTGCCCCGAACTATCGAGTCCCCAATTATTATTGCTCTGCTCTTCTCCACCCTTCCCTTCTGAGTAGCGGGGACAGGCTCCGTGCCAGAGGCCTGAGCCCCGTTACTTACCCCTGGTAAGTCGTCCCCCCCACAAGTATCCAAAACGGTATACTTGTTCTTGAGGGGAACGACCACAGGGGGTCCCTGCACTGGCTGCTTCCTCCCAGTCCCCCTCACTGTCACCCATCTATCTGCCATCTTTGGAGTTACTACTTCCCTATAGCTCCGATCTATGACCCCCTCTGCCTCCCGAATGATCCGAAGTTCATCCAACTCCAACTCCAGTTCCCTAACACGGTCTTGGAGGAGCTGGAGATGGGTGCACTTCCTGCAAGTGTAATCAGCAGGGACGTCCATGGCATCCCTCACCTCATACATGTTGCAGGAGGAACATTGCACTGCCTTCACTGCCATCCCTCTAAAGCTAACCTTTATTTTAAACAAAACACTGGGTCTAAAGAATACAACAAGCAAAATTCGGCACTTACCTCCTTACCACAACGGATCTTATTATTAAGTTAGAGGAGGAGGGCGGGTGGGAGGCACTACCTCCGTAGTGCCTCGGGTTCTTCAGCTGCGCGCTTTTAAAGGGGAAACAAACCTACCCAGGTAAGCATATGCTCTACCTGCTTCCGGGTCTCGGCTGCCTCTCTGGTCGTCGTCACTTCCCCCTGCTGCTCCCGCTCTTTCTGTGAAGAGAGTGAAAAAAAACACCGCTGCCCGCTACCGGTAAGTACTTTTAAAACAAACAGTCTTACCTTAGCTGCTGCTCGCAATCAAAATGACCGTTAGCGTCGAAGGGTGAGTATTTATACTCACTGCTTGCCTTCCCGGCTGCCTCTCTGGTCGTCGTCACTTCTCCCTGCTGCTCCCGCTCTTTCTGTGAAGAGAGTGAAAAAAAACACCGCTGCCCGCTACCGGTAAGTACTTTTAAAACAAACAGTCTTACCTTAGCTGCTGCTCGCAATCAAAATGACCGTTAGCGTCGAAGGGTGAGTATTTATACTCACTGCTTTCCTTCCCGGCTGCCTCTCTGGTCGTCGTCACTTCCCCCTGCTGCTCCCGCTCTTTCTGTGAAGAGAGTGAAAAAAAACACCGCTGCCCGCTACCGGTAAGTACTTTTAAAACAAACAGTCTTACCTTAGCTGCTGCTCGCATTCAGAAAAACTGTGTCCAGTTTTGGACCCCAAACCTCAGGAAGGACACACTGGCACTGGGGCGTGTTCAGCGGAGATTCACACAGATGATCCCTGGAATGGTAGGTCTAATACACGATGAATGGCTGAGGATGCTGGGATTTGTTCAAGAAAAGATCAAGACAAAAGATGGAAAATTATAGGCCAATTTACCTCGGTTCTAGGTAAAATTCTAGAATCCATTGTTAAGGATGAGATTTCTAAATTCTTGGAAGTGCAGGGTCGAATTAGAACAAGTCAGCATGGATTTAGTAAGGGGAGGTCATGCCTGACAAACCTGTTAGAATTCTTTGAAGAGGTAACAAGTACGTTAGACCAGGGAAACCCAGTGGATGTTTTTTACCTAAACTTCCAAAAGGCCTTTGATAAGGTGCCACACAGAGGCTGCTGAGTAAGGTGAGGGCTCATGGTGTTCAAGGTGAGCTACTAGCATGGATTGCGGATTGGCTGACTGACAGAAGGCAGAGAGTTGGGATAAAAGGTTCTTTCTTGGAATGGCAACTGGTAACAAGTGGTGTCCCGCAGGGCTCAGTGTTGGGGCCCAACTGTTTACTTTACATATAAATGATCTGGATGAAGAGACTGGGGGCATTCTGGTGATGTTCACCAATGATATGAAGTTAGGTGGACAGGCAGGTTGTTCTGAGGAGGTGGGGAGGCTGCAGAAAAATTTAGACAGTTTAGGAGAATGGTCCAAGAAATGGATAATGATATTCAATGTGAGCAACTGCAAGGTCTCGCACTTTGGAAAAAAGAACACTGGCAAGGACTATTTTATAAATGGCGACAAAATTCATAAAGCCAAGGAACAAAGGGATCTGAGAGTGCTAGTCCAGGATTCTCTAAAGGTTGACTTGCAGGTTGAGTCCGTGGTTAAGAAAGCAAATGTAATGTTGTCATTTATTTCAAGAGGGTCAGAATGTAAAAGCAGTGAGGTGCTACTAAGACTTTAGAAGGCTCTGGTTAGGCTTCATTTAGAATACTGTGTCCAGTTTTGGACCCCAAACCTCAGGAAGGACACACTGGCACTGGGGCGTGTTCAGCGGAGATTCACACAGATGATCCCTGGAATGGTAGGTCTAATACACGATGAATGGCTGAGGATGCTGGGATTGTATTTGTTAGAGTTTAGAAGGTTGAGGGGATATCTAATAGAAACTTAGAAGATAATGCATGGCTTAGAAAAGGTGGACATTGGGAAATTGTTTCTGTCAGCTGGGGTTATTAGGACTCGTGGGCACAGCCTTAGAATTAGAGGGGGTCAATTTAGAACAGAAATGAGGAGACATTTCTTCAGCCAGAGAGCAGTGGGCTTGTGGAATTCACTGCCACGGAGCGCAGTGGAGGCCGGGACGTTAAATGTCTTCAAGGCAGAAATCTTAATCTCACAAGGAATTAAGGAATACGGGTAAGTGGCGTTGAAATGCCCATCAGCCATGATTGAATGATGAAGTGGACTTGATGGGCCGAATGGGCTTACTTCAACTCCTAGTTCTTACGGTCTTAAAATGTTCCTGCCTTTTCCAAAGTGTTCAGACCATACAGGCAAAGGAACTCTATTTATTCTAAACACCTGTACTTTATAAAAATGACAAAACAATGGATAATCAATTATTAAACTACTACAGATAAACTTAACCTCTATCCCTTTTATCCCAAATATGTACATATTCAGAGACACCACAAAAGATTTGCACAAAAAACTATGGGTCAAAAAGTGTGGTGCTAGAAAAGCACAGCTGGTCAGGCAGCATCCATGGAGTAGGAGAGTCGACATTTCGAGCATAATCTCTTCATCAGGAATGACACAAAAACGATGGGTGTGGAAAAACAATATACAGAGGAACCTTGACTATCCGAAGGACACAGGCAGGGAGTATTTTATTCGGTTAATCGAATTCCGGATAATCGAATGCTGGATAACATAGTTTAGCCCAGCATCAGGACCTTGCGATCTTGTCGGATTGTCCGATGTTCGGATAATTGAATATCGGATAATCAAGGTTCCTCTGTAGTCACTAAATAAAACAGCTCAGTATCATACATCCAGGCTACAAAAGTGGAATGAGCTGTTCTCACAATCCTCTTTATTATTAGCAATGATGGCACAATATTGGCTGAAAAGAATGGTCAGTTTTTGATTCACTGGTTGATCAATTGGGTGTTTCCCTTTCCATTATGTTTTAGAATTCTTTTTAAATTGTCTCTGAATGTGACTTTTTCCTGTTATTTTGATTGTTAATGAGAGGAGCACTCCATAGAAAAAGGGGGCAAAGAGACGCTGCTGCAGGAGATTCCTGGAGCTTTTGGTGTGCATTTCACACCCTAGCTGTGTTGAGCTAGTCAGACCAATCACAAAGCTCCCTGAACACACAAAAGATGATGCAAATTTGTCTGGACTAGTTCCAACAAAGTAAAATTGTTTCCTTCTCATCATTAGATTAGATTTTATTCCCTACAGAGTGGAAACAGGCCCTTCGGCCCAACAAGTCCACACTGACCCTCCAAAGAGCAACCCATCCAGACCCATTTCCCTCTGACTAATGCACCAAACATTACAGGCAATTCAGCATAGCAAATCTGCCTGATCTGCACATCTTTGGATTGTGGAGGGAAACTGGAGCACACCCACACAGACACAGGGAGAATGTGCAAACTCCACACAGACAGTTGCCTGAGGCTGGAATTGAACCTGGATCCCTAGTGCTGTGAGGCTGCAGTGCTTATCACTGAGTCAAAGTTGAAAACTCCTTATGCACATGTATTTCCTTCGTTTTTAAAGCAGTGTGCTTTCTTCCCCCTTTTCACAGTCCCAAGTTAAAAACGACATGGTCCTTTTGGGACTCATTACCAATTACATTGTTTCACTCGTAAGGCGGGTATAACTGTGACAAGCTATGGTGAACTGGCCCTCGCACAATCCTTGCATATTGCTTTAAGCCTCAGTGACATCCATGTTAAACTGCAAAAACGTGGCTAATATCGGCAGCATGATGGATCAAGGATCCATAACGTCTGGTGCTATCTACAGTCAAGAAGTCAGTTGCTTATGGGAGATGATCAATGCTTTGTCATTACAACTGCTTTTATCCTTGGCATTTCTGCAAAGACGGCATATCTCAGATGATTGCAAATCTGACAGTTGTAGAGAAATGATGGCAGACATTTTAAGAATGTGAGAAAACAGATATCTTCAAAAGTGCACAATTATTCACAAAGATGTATCACCTGTGCCACCTCTGTGCCCTCAGTAAATACCTTTCTGCCTTTTCTTGATGCAGTCCCAACCTCCGCAGCTGGGGTGGAGGAAGCCTGCTCTCTGTTAGCCAGGAGGCCATAGCTCGTTGTCCACAGGGGATGTTTGGGCTTGGAGGGCCCAGGCCAACTGACAGCATCTACCCAGATGCTGGCTCACCCTCCTCATTCTTCCAGAGCACAGGTGGAGCAGGATCATTTGAGGGACTGGACACCTCTGGCGTGACTTGAAGGGAAGTTGCTGGGGGTCCTGTGCGTGGTGACTGCTGGAACCATCCTGTTTCCCTGAGAGGAAGGGAAACCTGGAATCAAGTCGAGGTTCCTCAGTTCTCCTCTCACCTTGTCACCGATGCTGAGACCCCATTGCTATGGTGATTGGTGTGCATATCGAGCAGTAGACAGAGGGCACTGACCTGGATCTTGATGGCAGTTGTCAGCCTGTCTATGGAACGCGCCTGAGGCATGCACTTCAGAGCCAACACAGCATCGATAACATTGGTGCATTGCTCCATGTTTAGATTTAGATTAGATTTTAGATTAGGTTAGATTCCTACAGTATGGAAACAGGCCCTTCTGCTCCAACAAGTCCACACCGAACCTCCGAAGAGTAACCCACCCAGACCCATTCCCCTACCCTATATTTACCCCTGACTAATGCACCTAACACTATGGGCAATTTAGCATGGCCAATTCACCTGGCATGCACACTTTTGGACTGTGGGAGGAAACCGGAGCACCCAGAGGAAACCCTTAGGCAGAGGTATATTTACATAGGCAGATTCAACAAATTGAACTTTAAAAATAACTCCAATTGTTAACACAGTTCAGCAAAAATCATGACCTGACTATGGATCCTTGAAGAGTCCCACTGGATGCCTTCTCCCAGTCCAAAAACAAAACGCTCATGACTACTCGCTGTTTCCTGTTATTCAGCCCAAATTTGCATCCATGCTTGCACATGCCAAAGCAGGACTGGAAGGAATGGGCATCGATTTGGACGAAGCAGGCAGATCAGAAATGGCAGCAATAACTGAAGAGAGTCAGGAATAAAGTGGGGATCAATTGATCAAAGATCTGAAGACATGCAGAAATAAATCAGACCACAATGAAGTGGGACATCAGGAACTTGACTGGGCTTCGGTTGGAAAAGAGGACTCACGGGACAAAATAAGTTGACAGCGGGGAGGAATAGCTGTGGGATATTTTGTGATGGAAGATTTTGGAAACAGTACATCTGAGAGGAAGGAAGAGATTTCACCCTGGGAGATGAAAAATCCAACAGCTCCTCATACTAACAGTGAGGGGTGAGTGGGGGGGGGAGGCTGGCGGGGGTGATGTGGGAACAGACAGCAACAGCAACATCTTGCAGTGACAGGAGCTAAATTTTAAGCTGCCCCTAAGGGTGATCCAGATAGAGTCTAATAGACGTAGCCAGAGACGAAGAAGGGAAATATTGCAAAAATTTTAAGAAATAATGAGGGAAACAGAGGGGTTAAATTGGTGTCAGGTGGCTGCTGTGCACTGCTACAGTTAAATGCATATCTCTGCACACCAGATGGTCCTGGGTGTAGATCCCAAGGTTGGCTGTCAGTCAATTCCATTCGCTAGAGCTGGCATAAGCACAATCAACTCTCAGAAGGGGCCCCCAGCTGTCTTCCCAAACACAGGGTTCTGCCTCAAGAGGCAGGCAACACATGATTACCTTTCCTTGCAACAAGTGCTGACTATGAAACACCGGGGACGGTTGTCATTGAGTTCCTCTACCCCAGTTACACAGTAAATCACAGAGGGACACCTTATAAGAAAGAGAAAGAAAAACATAGCTTAATATAAATTTAGCAGAAGAATTAGCTTCACAGATTTCAGTCAGTATGGATTAAATGGGGAAATTACAGCTTGACAACATTTGTTACTGGCATTTCGTGCGCTCAACGATCTTGCATTGTCCCCCATCTCTGAAACTTCCTCTGAGCATCTAGAGAGAACACTGCACTCCTGCATATCATGTGCGTTTTCTTCACCCCATACCATGTCTTCAGCTGATTGTGGGATAGCTCATGAGCAACACAGGTTGGGACAATAAATTCTGTTCTGCTCCAACATAGAACGAAAGAGGTATGAGCAATGACTGATGTTAACTGTGTAGCTGAATCAAGAATTTAAACTGAGTTATTATTTCAATGTTAATCCAAATGTAATGGAAAGGTGGGCAACAAAGAATTATGTGTATGAATAACCCTCCCTTCAATTCAGGAGTGTTTCCTTCATTCCAAAATGTTCTTGCAGATCATCCTCCTGAAAACAACTGCCCAGACAGATAATTACAGAAGCATAGTCTCTAGGAACATGTTTATTGGCTAAATGGTTGAGTTAGCAGAGGCCTGTTCGCCCATTAACTAACAAATCCAAACAGGAAGAAGACATCAGGGAGAGAGAAATAAAAGGTTTCCGAAAGGAGTTTCCAAATGTAATTAGGATAGAATATAAACAAGTAATGGCTTTCTAAGCATAACTCTACAACGTCCAGAGTGGATTCTTAATTCCAATGCTTGCATTATATGCACTCTGATAGAATGTTAGCAGTCTGCTGGAGATACTGAGTGGAATCTCATTGAGGTGTCAGGAGTCTCCCCATTGGCTGGTGACCTGGTGAGAGACCAGAGAGCCCCGAAGTCAAGACCCTGGGGCTGAAACATCACCTAGCAGCAGCTGCCAGCCAATCATAGGCAAGAAGCTCTGGTAGTCAACAGCGCCACTCAGGAGGCTGTGACTAGTGCAGGAACTGACACAGAGCTCCAGGCTAATGGAGGCCACAAGCCACAGATGTGTAATGAGCTGGGGAGGGAGAAATGTGCAGTGGAGTTTTGCAGGGTGGGGCCACAGAGATAGTGAGGGAGGGAGGTTTGGAAGCACAGGGAGGGATTGGCTCCAATTAATTCCCTCCCTTGCTGATGTCCAATCCTTGAGGCAGGCTCTAATTGCATTTGTTTGAAGACCATTGGCCTTCCTACCCAGATCTTAATTCCACTGGGGTCAGAGTTCAGATACAATATGACATGGCCTAATGGAATGTCACCCTAACTCCAAGCTTGACAGTGGCAAGAATGCAAGATCCTGCCCATCCACTCTAAGCCAATTGTTGGAACAATCTGTTAAAGTCATTCAGTTTTCCTCCAGCACCACATTGTGGATTTTATATTTCTTTTGTTTATTACCTTGAGGCCAATTAATTAAATTTTGAATTGAATCAAACAGTGGTGTAATTTGGTTAACAGTGTCTGCTAATCTTTCAATCTATGAATTATTTTCACATATTAGGAATATATTGACCTTATATTTGCTGTGAGCAATTTAGTAACGATTAGTTGTCAGAGTATAATTGTAGACCAAAAAGCTTTTAATAATTTTAAAATATCAACTTACCTTCCCAGCTTTCGACATTCTGTTTGGCTGCACTAGAATGAGCCCCTTGGCACACAGCAGATGCAGCGAGTCAACAAATCAAAATTAAAACAAATATTAAAGTCTGCAGATGCTGAAAATGTGACGAGTCAGTTCTGGCAAAAGGCAAGTATGCTGAGGTTTTGGATGAAGTTTATTTGCCCTCTGGGAGTGAGTAGGGAGGTGGAAGGATGCCCCGTACAATAGTAAAGGAAGGTGGGAGCAGAGTGTATGTCCCACCATCTTGCTGCCAGAATGTCATCTTGCTAGTGGAGGGGAAGCTGGCACTTTCCCTCCATCCAGAGGCAGATTCAGCCCACTAAGAGCCGATTCCTGCAGCCAAGGCACAATTACTAGCAGCAGGCTGTGCTTGTCAGAATATGGGGAGATGACTAGGGAAATACTGGCGACCTCACAACGAACTCAGAGGGTAGACCCTCCTATTTTGAGTGAGGCTTGGCCGACAGACAGAGGCCTTGGTTCCATTGGTTGTTGCCTTGTCGATGCCTGTCCTCATCAACCCCAGTGTCGCCAATCCCAATGACCTCAATGGAGAGAGGCATCATTTCAACGCTTCCGTTTCTTCTGAGTGCATGGAAGGAGAGATGATAGTGAGCTCATGTCACTGGACAATAATCCTGAGTCCCAGGTTCATGCTCCGAAATCCTTCCATGGCAACTGGAGGAATACCGCTTCAATTAATTAATAATTCTGAAATGAAAGATTATCTCATACAAACATACATTGAATGGTGAGAGCAGGAGTAGTTCACTTGGTCCCTCAAGCCTGCTCTGCCATTCAATGAGATTACCCTACATTTTTCCCACCTAGCCCTGATAACCTTTTACCCCATTGCATAACAAGAATCTATCGACCTCAGCCTCAAAAATATTCAAAGGCTCTGTTTCTAGTGCCTTTGGAGGAAGAAATTTCCAAAACATTATGACAATCTGAGAGAAAAAGTTTGCCTTACCTCTCTTTTAAAATTATCATTCATTCTTTCGTCAGTTCTGCTTCCATTAGTGGTGGTAGGTCAGCTCAGTTGGCTGGTTTGCAATGCTCAGTGATACCAATTGGGTAAGTTCAATTCTCACACAGTCTGAGGTCACCATCATGTCTGTTTTGTTGGCCTTGACCCTGACCCTCACCCTCAGATTAAACTCACCACCCATTGGCTCTCTCTGATGACAGAGCAACCCTATGATCCACTGGGACTATGGTGACTTTACCTTTACCCCATTAGTCTCTGCATATGCATTGCCAACAGAGTCTTTAATGGCACCCATCATTGTATGCCCATGTGTTTCTGTTGGTATTCATCTGGCATCTCTTCATTTCTAGGGTGAGGTCTCTTTACCGGGCAGTGTTTTACTAATGGTGATATTGGTTATTGCTAATCCATTTTCATTGCTGGGAATGCTGGACATCTGGGATCAATGGTCATTCTGTACCTTCTCTAAGCGATGATGCCATATATTCCTTATGAACTATCTGCTAGATTCCCTTGCTATAGGTGGATGTCACTGATTGCAGCAATATATCTAGTCATTCTATTCACTGCATATAAGTAAGGTGACAACTATTCAATACAAGTCTCTAGCTGCCATGTTGAGAATGTTGAATGATTGCACTATGTCTCACCATTGCTCAGCTCTGACAATAATTGGCCAGTTATGAAATGGCATTAGATTAGATTACTTACAGTGTGGAAACAGGCCCTTTGGCCCAACAAGTCCACACCGACCCTCTGAAGAGCAACCCACCCAGACCCATTCCCCTACATTTACCCCTTCACCTAACACTATGGGCAATTTAGCATGACCAATTCACCTAACCTTGCACAGTTTTGGAGCGTGGGAGGAAACCAGAGCATTCGGAGGAAACCCATGGAGACATAGGGAGAACGTGCAAACTCCACACAGACAGTTGCCTGAGGCGGGAATTGAACCCGGGTCTTTGGCGCTGTGAGGCAGCAGTGCTAATCACTGTGCTACCGTGCCTCCCATTAGCAGCTTGTTTGCCAGAAGAAGCTGGAAACAGCAAGCATTTCACCTTCCTACTGCATGATTGAAAGAGAAGAATGGCAAAGAGGTAGTTGCATAAGTCATGAGGCGAGGAGCAGAACACAGCATGAGAAAAGTTGCTCTGAGCCATGATTGGACTCCCTGAAAATAACACAACCAAAGATTCAGAGACTGTAGTGACTTTACCATTACCCCATTCGTCTCTGCACATGCATTGCATACAGAGTCTTTAATGGCACCCATCATGGTATGCACATGTGTTTCCATTGGCATTCATCTGGTATCTGTTCATTTCTAGGGTGAGGTCTCTTTACCAGGCAGTGTTTTACTAATGATGAGTGCTGTTGCCATGATATCGGTTATTGCTAATCCATTTTCATTGCTGGCTGATGTCTTCCAGAGCATGTCAAGCTGTTGCTTCTCATTGTATCTGGAAGATTTAATCCTTCATCTTAGAATCCTTAACTTCTTTTCATAGTGACTGCATGTGCATCTGTGTTTGTTATTTCTATGTCTGGCCGATATTTTTGCAAATGAAGTAACATTCTTTGCATCTGCCTTGAAATATGTAAAATCCCTTTGAAGAAAATGCTTCAAAGGGTCTTGAGGTTGGAATCTATTGCCACTGCATCTCTCCCAAACAGGTATTGATTAAAATGCTCATAAGCATATATAATATCTCTCTATTAAGCAGAGCACAATTCAGTTTCCATTAACATCCAGGATGCAATTGTTTGTTTTTGCCACATAAGGGTTTTGCTGACTCCAGCCTTACTGGTATTACACTGAAAGGTGGCGTCCTCATTGACATTTTGATACCTCAGAGTCGAGAGTATGGTGCTGGAAAAGCACAGCAGCTCAGGCAATATCTGAGGAGTAGGAGAATCACCATTTTGGGCAAGACCCCTTTATCAGGAAATGTCGATTCTCCTGCCCCTCGGATGCTGCCTGTCCTGCTGTGCTTTTCCAGCACCACACTTCCAACAACTCTAATCTCCAGCATCTGCAATCCTCACTTTCGCCATTTTGATACTTCAGTACTGGCATTGCCATCACAAACTGCTTGATTCTGGTGAAAGCTGCTTCCTGTTCTCTTCCCCACTGTACACCCTTAGAACACCCTTAGCAGTGAGCCTTGACACATTAGGCGTGACCTTCTCTAAATAGTTTACAAATCCAACAAATTGTTGCAATATTTTCTTGTCTGTTGTTCTATGCATCTCAGATGCAAGTTTCGTCTTTATCACGAACCAGATGAAGTCCTTTTGCTGCCAGTACATGGCAAATGTACTGATTTCTGGTATTTTCAATTGCATCTATTTCTTGTTTTGTTTCTGGTTCATTTGGAGCTCTCTTTCAGCAGCAATGTTTTTTCAGCTCCTCGGTGACATCTAGCCTGCAATACAGCTAATAGTACTCTTTCCCCAGATAATAGCAAGATTGCATCTCTTCTATACTCAGATTATGTCATTAAAACAGGAGCTGGTTCATGGTTTGCCGCTGAGAATGGAAACATTCCAACTTTGCCTCAAATCTCTTTCCATTTCCTCAGTGGCACGGTGGAAAATGCACGGCCATTTCGACACACCTGGTAATTCAAAGTGACAGACTGTTTTCGCTTTCCTTTTTCTTGCTTTTAGTAGTTAACTCTCTTACAGCCCTGAATATCCACACAATTTCAGCTGCCCCACTCTGACATCATTTTCCAAGTGATATGTGTTTAATAGCTGCCACAGAAACTTACAGCAGAAGTAGAAGTCACATGATTACAGCAAGTCAGCCAGTGCACTCACATACAATTGTATTTTTAAGGGCTTTTGAGGCCTAGATGTAGTGTCCCTATCTGTGGGCCAGGAGATCTAGTTTCAAATTCCATCTTCCCCCAGACTCATGCCATAACATACCTGAACAGGCTGATTATTTAAAAACTTTACAAATTGAGCGACACAATGGACTGGTTATCTACAGAGGAGACAGTGAGGTCTGCAGATGCTGGAGATCAGAGTTGAGAGTGTGGTGCTGGAAAAGCACAGCAGGTCAGGCAGCATCCAAGAAGCAGAAAAATCGGCGTTTCAGGCTGGAGCCCTTCATCAGGAATCGTAAATCTCTGAGTACCCGAATCATGGCTGATGGTAGAATTTGAATTCAAGAAAAAAAAATCTGGAATTAAAGTCTCAAGTTGATGATGAAGATCATTATCAATTTTATAAAAGAAAACACATTTGAGGGCTGTTGTGGTAGAGTGGCAGTGACCCTGCTTCGGGCCTAGAAGTTCCAGCTTCCTGCAATGGGGACATGTCCAACATGTTCAAACAGGTCGATTCAAAATTGTATGTCTCCAAACAGTGGCTACATTGTATGAGTTTTCACCCATCCTGCAAATGATTACCCTGAAAGACAGTGTAACAGAACCAATGCTCATATGAGCAGCAAAATTAGTACAAAATCAGATAATGTACTGAAAGCAGTGGCTTATAAGGTCAGAGGAAGTATAAAGTGGAGTTCCATAGGGCCATTACTCTTTTTAATATATTTTAATGATCTTGTCTCAGGTGTAGAGAACACAATGTCTACATTTACAGATTGTACAAATTTGCATATGCAGAGCTCAGTAAGGAGGATCATAAAAATACATCAGGGGGATGTAGATAAAACGGGTAGATAAAGATCAGGCTTGCAGGGTAGTGTGGTGATACATTTGATGGGAAAAATGAGGAGAGGCAATGAAAATATTTAAGTTGCACTCTCAAGTGAACTTTAACAATCGGTGCCATGTCAGCTCAGGTAATGCATTGAAGGTGTGAGGCTGACCTGACATGGCATCTATTGTTAAAGTTCACTCGAGAATGTAACTTTTAAAAAAAAGTTCTGGGATTTACATATGAAAGAACTGAAACCAACATGGTCATTCTAAAAGATGAGAGACTTAACAAACAATCCAAGTCTTTTTCAATATATAGTTTCAGTTACATCACGCTTGTAAACTTTTGTTATAAATTCTGTGTCCTACGATCTTCACAACCACCTGATGAAGGAGCAGTGCTCGAAAAGCTAGTGCTTCCAAATAAACCTGGTGTTGTGTGATTTTTAACTCCATAAACTTTGATTCCCTTAGTGATTAAAAATCTTCCAAACTCAGCCTTGAACATACTTAACAACCCAGCCTTGACAGCCCTCCGTGTAAAGAATTGCAGAATATCAAGGCATAAGAAAACAAAAGCAAGGAAGTCATGTGAAACCTTTACAGAGCACTTGTTAGGCTCCAAGTATGGGTGTAGCCAATTTTATTTTAGATTAGATTACTTACAGTGTGGAAACAGGCCCTTCGGCCCAACAAGTCCACACCGACCCACTCCGCTACATTTATCCCTTCACCTAACACTACATGGCCAATTCACCTAACCTGCACATTTATGGACTGTGGGAGGAAACCCAGGCAGACACAGGAAGAATATGCAAACTCCACACAGTCAGTGAGGGGGGAATTGAACCCAGGTCTCTGGCGCTGTGAGGCTGCAGTGCTAACCACTGTGCCACTGTGCCTTTGGAAGTACATCAACATTCTGGGAAGACTATAGAACAATTACATGATAATTTGGGGTCTTGGAAATAAATAATGCCTATATTCTGGATTATATTACTGTAACGTGTATAGTAAAGCTTATTGTTGTTTGCTCAATAGTATGGAATCTTTTGGCTTTACTCTCTTAGTGAGTCCCCTGGATCTCACGTTTGTCTTCTTTAAAGACAGGCAGTGCTTACTGACACCCAGGAACATTGCAGCAGCAGTGAAATCTTTCAAGTGTTCAAGTAAAGAGTAATAAACCTCCCCCCCCACCTACAAATACCAAAAAAACTGAAAGAGTATATCAGTGAAGAGAACAAAAGGGTTAAGAGAAATGGGTTTTCTTTTAACTTTTAACTATTGGCTTTATAATACTGAATTTTATATTTAAAACATTCTGATGGTCAGTTGTCTTTCATTTTAGCATCATTGGTGTCAGCAGACTTGTCACTAAATATAAAGGTTATTTATCTCTAACCAGATGGTAATGTGATTTGATGATGTGGTCTGGGATCATAACAATGTAACAGAGGATTCAATAACAAGGGGACACAGATTAAAGACAATCAGCAACAGAATCAGTCAGAGAAGGTTTTTTTTCATGCAGCAAGTTACAACCTGGAACATTAGCAAGGGTGATAGAAGCACAGTTAGTGTTAAAATTCAAAACAGAATTGGATAAATACTTGGAAAAGAAAAAAAAATCATAAAGTTATCACAGGGTGGCATGGTGACTCAGTGGCTAGTGCAATGCCAGTGATCCAGGTTTGATTCCAGCCTTGGGTGACTGTCTGTGTGAAGTTTGCATGTTCTCCCTGAGTCTGCATGAGTTTCTTCCTACTGTTCAAAGATGTGCAGATTTGATGGATCAGCCATGGTAAATATGGGATTATGGGGATAATGTGGGGAGATGGGTTTGGAGGGGATGTTTTTCAGAGAGTCAATGGACAATCTGCTTTTTAGGAGTTCTATAAGAAAATACTGAGAGTGTGTCTAATTGGATCATTCTTTTCAAAGAGCTAGTACAGGCACGATGGGCTAAAAAGATGCCATCTGCGATATGCTTCTATCATTTCAGGCTTACCTGGAAGCTTTTGCCTTTGAAGACCATTGTAAAAGTTGAATCGTAATATTAGTTGACTATCATTCCATTCATCTTGGTGAAATGGTTAATTGCAGTTTCCACTGTGATTTAGTTTTTAATCAAGACAGGAGCTGAGATGGGAGGGGGGTGGTGTGGTGGTAAGGTCCAAAGTACAGACGTAATCAGGAACTGGAGAAACACAGCTGAAGAGAAGTGTCTGAAGAGTTTCAAATGTGCAATCATCCTGCCTGACTACTCTGTGTGAAGAATCCACCTTTAAAATGCTTCAGTGAACTCACATAGGTATCACTATGGTAACTGTTTAGACTGCCTCTCAAGCAGTGATAACTCATTATAATTAGTCTAAGCAAATCAATCCTAAATCCCATCATATAAAAACAACACAAAGATCGATTATTTCTGTACAGTTGACATGGATTCACTTTGAGGAAAAAGAATCACATGCAGTGTTTTATTTTAATTTTCCCTCCACTATTTCTTTTCTGTTTTATTTTATTTATTTTTTACCATTTTATTTTCTCCTTCTGCAAATGTTGGCCAGCCTGCTGAGTGTTCTTATGGCAGTTTACATTTCCACTGGCAGCATTTTGCCTTTGATGTTCACATTAGGTTCGCTGTATTCATACACCAGGATGCGTGCAGTATTTTTGATTCTATCTCATTTTCTGCCTTATTGAGAGTGCCTTCTCATTACAAATCTCCCCAAAACAAATGATATGCTTTTCAAAAGCACCAAATATTCTCAGGCCTATCGCCATCCATGCAGAACGACTGTTAAAGGTATGAACAGTAACTCCTGCAGGAAGAAGAACATGGGGGAGAAAAGTTAGGTTTTACCATTTCTGCTGACAAAATGTTAGACACCTGTTAGATGCAATAATAATTTAATTCACATTTCTTTCTTCTGTTAACAATTTTGTGTCATCAGTGACTTAGTGAACAGAAATGTCACCTCCGAGGTGGAAGAGTGTGAACTCAAATCCCACTTCAACCATTTTTATGCAAAGTTCTGAGCTGGCACGTCAGAAACTGAGATGTTCTCAGTAGATAGAAAGGATCCAATGGCATTATTTTGAAGAGATGGGAATTTATCAACACCGTTCTGTCCCATTTTATCCCTTAAACAACATCACAAAAACAGGTCATCTGGTCATTATCACACAACAGTTGATAGTTTTATCTTTATTCAGAGGTAGCGTCAGTAACAAGAATGAGGCTCCTCCTAGCTATCGCTGTGAGACTCGGAGGCTGACTGAGATTCCAGGCCATGGCTAGGCTCAGGTCCCTGCATCGATGGTTTCAAACACCTTTGCGAACGTAAGACCTAGACATTGAGGTCTGGACAGCTTTTCTTACCTTTTGGTCTTCTTTTATTTCTGTTGTTGCCTTTTTATTGAGATTATCGTTGCTGTAACCAAGATGGCGCTGGAGAATAGCGACGTTGCACACTTTTCACTGCACTCACGTATTCCTATAAATGAGTACACGTGACAATAAAATCTAATTCAATTGGTAATTCTAAGAATTGAACAATTGCTTAGAATCCAGTTTTGGCATTCCCCTGTTTTGTTTTTATTCATTCATAGGATGTGGGCATTGTTGGCTGGGCCAGCAATTATTTCTGATCACTAGTTGGCCTTCAGAAGGTAGAGTTGAACCATTGAAGTCTATGTGCTGTGGGTAGACCCACTAAGCTGTGAAGGGGAAGTTTCAAGATTTTGACCCAGCAACAGTGAAGGAGTGGTGATGTATTTCCAAGTCAGGATGGTGATGACTTGAAGGGGAAATTGCAGATGGTGGTGATCCCATATGCCTGTTGCCCTTGCCTTTCTAGTTGGAAGTGGTCATGTCTTTGGTAGCTATCTCAGGATCTTTGAATTTCTGCAGTGAACCTTGTGGATAGTACACACTGCTGCTACTGAATGCTAGTGCTGGAGGAGGGAATATTTGTGGGTGTGATGCCAATCAAGCGACTGCTGTGTCCTGGATGGTGTCAAATTTCTTGAAAGTTGTTGGAGCCGCACTAATCCAGGCAAGTGGGGAATATCCCAGAACACTCCTGACTTGTTTCTTGGTGATGGTGGACAGACTTTGGGGAGTTAGGAAGTGAATTACTTACTGCAGTATTCCTAGCCTCTGACCTACTGTTATAGCCACAGTATTTATAAAACTAGTTCAGTTCAAATTCCAGTTGATGGTAACTCCAAGGATGTTGGTGATGGAGGATTCAGTGATGTTTCTGCCCGTAAAGACGCCTACTCACTGTATTCTCTGTGCCCTTGCCACCCCAATGCTTTCTCCAAGTGGTATTCAAAATGGAGGAGTTGCATTAGCTGAGAGGCATGGTCTTTGGTACAGGAGATTTCTTTGCCCATGTTTGACTACATACCATGAGACATCTTGGGATCAGAGTCTATGTTGAGGACTCCCATTATTAAGGATGATGGTTAGATTTTCTCTCCTGTTAAAGATGATAATTGCCTGGCACTTATTTAGTACGAATGTTACTTGCCATTATCAGCCTAAACCTGAAAATTGTCCTATTCATGTGGCTATCCAGAGGACTTGTAAATATTGTAATTGTACCAGCCACCACCACATCCTCTGGCATTCCATACACATGCCACCCTCTGCTTGAAAGATTTGCCCCTTAGGTCCCTTTTAAATCTATTGTGGGGTTTATTTTTCCTTTTCCCTAATGGCCTCTTCATGAACCTTCCCTAAGTTGATCGTAAAGCAAAATCTTTCTGGGATGCAATTCAGTTGTCAGAAATTAGCGGCAGATGTTCATGAAATTCTGGAATTAGTTCTGACATTGTAGGCCACTGATTTGTGGAAGGGCAGGATATGAACATGTAAATTAATGCTTTACCAGCAGGCCTGCACCATTATGTGCGGAGCATCATAGTTAGAACTGCACACACCTCCCAACCCCACCCTCTACCAATCACACCCACAGCCTGAGAAACACAAAACTATCAAACACTAACCCAGGACCAATAAGGAAAAAAGATATTCTGGAGCCTTCCTCACCAGCACTGACCCCCCCTCCTACTTAGTAGATAATTGGAATCTGCCCAGGAAATCTCACTGGTGAGGTCTGAAATGTTACAATATATTCTGTGATGTGCAGCTCTGAAACCTTCCCGACTGAAACTTGCAGATATTTCTTTAGTCACTACATATAGGACTTATACACTTAATGGTAAGGTCCTAGAGAGTGCTGCTGAACAATGAAACCTTGGAGTCCAGTTTCATAGCTCCTTGAAAGTGGAGTCGCAGGTAGATAGGATAGTGAAGAAGGCGTTTGGTATGCTTTCCTTTATTGGTCAGAGTATTGAGTACAGGAGTTGAGACATCATGTTGCTGCTGTACAGGACATTGATTAGGTAACTGTTGGAATATTGCGTGCAATTCTGGTCTCCTTCCTATCGGAAAGATGTTGTGAAACTTGAAAGGGTTCAGAAAAGATTTACAAGGATGTTGCCAGGATTGGAGGATTTGAACAATGGGGAGAGGCTGAACAGGCTGGGGCTGTTTTCCCTGGAGTGTCGGAGGCTGAGGGGTGACCTTATAGAGGTTTACAAAATTATGAGGGACATGGATAGGATTATTAGACAAAGTCTTTTCCCTGGGGTGGGGAGTCCCGAACAAGGGGGCATAGGTTAAGGGTGAGAGGGGAAAGATATAAAAGGGACCTAAGGGGCAACTTTTTCTCGCAGAGGGTGGTACGTGTATGGAATGAGCTGCCAGAGAAAGTGGAGGAAACTGGTACAATTGCAACATTTAAGAGGCATTTGGATGGGTATATGAATAGGAAGGGTTTGGAGGGATATGGGCCGGGTGTTGGCAGGTGGGACTAGATTGGGTTGGGATATCTGGTCGGCATGGATGGGTTGGACCGAAGGGTCTGTTCCCATGCTGTACCTCTCTATGACTCTATATAATATACATAACATTCAGAACATTACATAACAATGTCTTATTTGCAAAGACACCTTGCTCCAATGCAGTATGATCTCTTTCTAAATCAAAAGTGAGTCCAGCTCCCCTTGAGAACATTTGATGGATCAGCACCTGCCCTACCAGGCTGTGAGCAATCTTGTCTTATGTTTTTGCCTTGAAGTTTGGGTGTGTATTCACGTTTGAAAACATGTTATAAAGTAATGATTGGTCAGTTAAAAATTAATGTTAGGTTTTTGTTTAACTAATTTATTGAAGTTCTTTTAAAAAGTAACTTGTGTTGTAGATAAAGGGGAACCAGTGGATGTGTTGTATTTAGATTTCCATTAGACATTTGATAAGATACCACATCAAAGATTATTGGGTAAAATAAAAGCTTGTGTATAAGGGTTCACAGGAGAAAGTGAGGACTACAGATGCTGGAGATCAGAGCTGAAAATGTGTTGTTGGAAAAGCACAGCAGGTCAGGCAGCATCCAAGGAACAGGAATATCGACGTTTCGGGCATAAGCCCTTCTTCAGGCTATTCAGCCCTTTGAGCCTGCACCACCATTCAATATGATCATGGCTGATCATTCCTCATCAGTATGCTGTTCCTGCCTTATCCCCATAACTCTTGATTCCACTATCCTTGAGAGCTCTATCCAACTCTTTCTTAAATGAATCCAGAGACTGGGCCTCCACTGCCCTCTGGGGCAGAGCATCCCACACAGCCACCACTCTCTGGGTAAAGAAGTTTCTCCTCATCTCTGTCCTAAATGGTCTACCCTGTATTTTTAAGCTGTGTCCTCTGGTTCGGCACTCACCCATCAGCGGAAACATGTTTCCTGCTGCCAGAGTGTCCAATCCTTTCATAATCTTATATGTCTCAATCAGATCCCCTCCCAGTCTTCTAAACTCAAGGGTATACGGCCCAGTCGCTTCAGTCTTTCAGTGTAAGGTAATCCCGCCATTCCAGGAATTGACCTCATGAACCTACGCTGCAATCCCTCAATAGCCAGAATGTCTTTCCTTAAATTTGGAGACCAGAATTGCACAAAGTACTCCAGGTGTGGTCTCACCAGGGCCCTGTACATCTGCAAAAGCACCTCTTTGCTTCTATACTCAATTCCTCTTGTTACGAAGGCCAGCATGCTATTAGCCTTCTTCACTACCTGACGTACCTGCATGCTTACCTTCATTGACTGGTGTACAAGAACACCCAGATCTCTCTTTACTGCCCCTTTACCTAAATTGATTCCATTGAGGTAGTAATCTGCCTTCCTGTGCTTGCCACCAAAGTGGATAACCAGACATTTATCCACATTAAACTGCATCTGCCATGCATCTGCCCACTCATCTAACTTGTCCAGGTCACCCTGTAATCTCCTAACATCCTCATCACATTTTACCCTGCCACCCAACTTTGTATCATCAGCAAATTTGGTAATGTTATTGCTGATACCATCTTCTATCATATTGAATGGCGGTGCAGGCTCGAAGGGCAGAATGGCCTACTCCTGCATCTATTGTCTATTGTCTATTGTCTATTCTATATCATTAACATATTTTGTAAAAAGCTGCGGTCTCAGCACAGGTCCTTGTGGTACCCCACTGGTCACTGCCTGCCATTCCGAAATGGAGCCGTTTATCACTACACTTTGTTTCCTATCAGCCAACCAATTTTCAATCCAATCTAGTACTTTGCCCCCAATACCATGCGCCCTAATTTTACTCACGAACCTCCTGTGTGGGACTTTATCAAAAGCTTTCTGAAAGTCCAGGTACACTACATCGACTGGATCTCCCTCGTCCATCTTCAGAGTTACATCCCCAAAAAATTCAAGAAGATTAGTCAAGCATGATTTCCCCTTCATAAATCCATGCTGACTCTGACCTATCCTGTTACTACTATCCAGATGTGTCGTAATTTCATCCTTTCTAATAGACTCCAGCATCTTTCCCACCACTGAGGTCAGACTAACTGGTCTATAATTTCCTGCTTTCTCTCTCCCACCTTTCTTAAAAAGTGGTATAACATTAGCCACCCTCCAATTCTCAGGAACTGACCCCAATTCTATCGAACTCTGGAAAATAATCACCAACGCATCCACGATTTCCCGAGCCACCTCCTTCAGTACCCTGGGATCAGACCTAACAGTCTCTCCAACACCAATTCCTGGCAAACATAAATTCCCTTAAGTTCAGGTCCTTCAGCCACTGTTATCTGAGGGAGATTGCTTGTGTCTTCCCCAGTGAACACAGATCTGAAGTACCCATTTAATTCTTCTGCCATTTCTTTGTTCCCCTTAATATATTCCCCTGTTTCTGTCTTCAAGGACCCAATTTTAGTCCTAACCATTTTTTTGCCTTGCATATACCTAAAAAAGCTTTTACTATCCTCCTTTATGTTATTGGCCAGTTTACCTTCGTACCTCATTTTTTTCTCTGCTTATTTCCTTCTTAGTAATCCTCTGTTGCTCTTTAAAAGCTTCCCAGTCCTCAGTTTTCCCACTTATCTTTGCTATGTTATACTTTTTCTCTTTTAACTTCATATGTTTCTTAACTTCCCTCATCAGCCACGGCCGCCCATGCCTCCTCCTCCTGGGACCTTTCTTCCTTTTAGGAATGAACTGATCCTGCAACTTTTGCATTATACTCAGAAATATCCGCCATTGTTCCTCCACGGTCCTCCCTGCTAAGGTATTGCACCATTAAACTTTGGCCAGCTCCTCCCTCATAGCTCCATAGTTCCCTTTATTCAACAGAAGTCCTGTCACTTCCGATTGTACCCACTCCCTCTCAAATTGCAGATTGAAGCTTAATGTATTATGGTCACTACTTCCCAATGGCTTCTTCACTTCGAGGTCTCTGACCAATTCTGGTTCGTTACACAATACCAGATCCAGAATTGCCTTCTCCCTGGTCGGCTCCAGCACCAGCTGCTCTAAAAATCCATCTCTGAGGCACTCCACAAAGTCTCTTTCTTGAGGTCCAATACCATCCTGATTCTCCCAGTCTACCTGCATGTTAAAATCCCCCATAACAACTGTAGTAACATCTTTGCGACAGGCCAATTTCAGCTCCTGATTCAACTTACATCCGACATCCAGACTACTGTTTGGGGGCCTGTAGCTGACTCCCAAGAGGGTCTTTTTACCCTTAGTATTTCGCAGTTCTATCCACACTGACTCTACATCCCCTGACTGTAGGTCCGCCCGCGCAAGGGACTGAATATCCTCCCCTACCAACAAGGCCACCCCACCCCTTCTGCCCGTCAGTCCGTCCTTACGATAGCACGCGTAGCCTTGAATATTCATTTCCCAGGCTCTGTCCACTTGAAGCCACGTCTCAGTTATCCCCACAATATCGTATCTGCCAATTTCCAAAAGAGCCTCAAGCTCATCCATCTTATGTCTAATGCTTCATGCATTCATGTATAGTATTTTTAATTTGTTACTGCCCTCAGCCTTCCCATCAACTCCTATTTCACTCAACCTTACAGCATGATCCCTTTCCGAGTTTTCTGCCTCATTGATACAGTTGTCTTTCTTGACTTCTCTTGTTCTAACTTTCCCTTCAATTTCCTTTTTAAACATCCAGTTTGTCCCCTCCCCCCCGCTACTTAGTTTAAATGTAGCGGTGTTGCAGTAAAAAACCTACCTGCCAGAATGCTGGTCCCTAACCTATTAAGGTGCAAACTGTCTCTCTTGTAGAATTTATGCTTGCCACAAAATATACCCCAGTGATCCAAGAATTTAAATCCTTGCTTCCTGCATCAGTTCCCCAACCACACATTCAAGTCCATTATCTCCCTGTTTCTGGCCACACCAGCCTGAGGAACTGGAAGCAAACCAGAGATAACCACCTTGGACGTCCTGCTTTCCAGCCTTCTTCCTAGTTCTCCGAAGTCCCGCTGTAGTATGTTCCTCCTCTTCTTCCCGACGTCATTTGTGCCGACATGTACCACCACCTCTGGCTCTTCACCCTCGTCCTTGAGGATTTCCTGCACTCTGTCCGCGATGTCTTTCACCCTGGCACCAGGAAGGCAACACACCATCCTCCAGTCCCGTCTGCTGCCACAAAAACCCCAGTCAGTTCCTCTCACGATGGAGTCCCCTATTACCACGGCTCTGTGCGATGTCCGACTCTTCCGCTCTGTCTCCACGCCAACTTTTGATTGACAGACCTGGCCGCCTTGCGAACTGGCAGTGTCATCAGTCTCTACTGTTTCCAAAAGCTTCAACTTGTTCCTGACAGGTACTTCTCCCGGGGTCTCTTGCACCTGTCTCCTCTCTGCCTTCCTCATCGTCTGCTCTGTTCTGGTATGGTCGGTGTAATAACCTCGCTGAAGGTCTTGTCCAGAAAGATCTCGTTCTCTCGGATGAGTCTAAGGTCCTCGAGTTCTTTCATCAGCGCTGCAATAAGCTCGGAATGTGCACACACTTTCCACACATATACGAGCCAGACACACCAGAGTCGTTGACCACCCACATCAAGCACGTAGCGCACTGAACCAGCTGGGCAGTCATGTCTTCACCCTCTTCAACTGTGGCGTAATCACTTCACTCAACCTCCTTGTCAAAGACTCCTGAGCTGAAGCCTCACTCTTTGATCCAAACTTCCTTAGACCCTCTTTTTGTGGCAAGTCTGTGGACTCTTAATTTAGGTTAGAGGAGGAGGGAGGGAGGGAGACCCTACTTTGTAGGACCTGGGGTTTAGAACACACCCACTCTAATAGCAATCACTTACCTTCCCGACCAGCTTTGCGCTCCGCCTGAACCTCCGCCCAGCTCCCGCTGCTCTCTGCTGCAAAATAGTCAGAGGTTGCAGAGCTCTAAGATGCAGAGAGATCCTAGTGCATGAATTGCAAAAGATTAGTATCGAGGTACAGCAAGTAATCAGGAAACTGATAGAATATGCTGTTTTATTGCAAGGAGAATTGAACACAAGAGTCGGGTGATTCTGCTTCAGTTACATAGGGATTGGAGAGACTGTGTAAAAACAAGGACGCAGATGCTGGAAACCAGAATCTAGATTAGAGTGGTGCTGGAAAAGCACAGCAGGTCAGGCAGCATCCGAGGAGCAGGATAACCGATGTTTCGGGCAAAAACCCATTGTACTCTTTGCTACCTTCCCCCACCCTCCTCTCTGACCTATCACCTCCATCCCCACCCCCATTCACCTATTGTACTCTATGCTACTTTCTCCCCACCTCCACCCCCCTTTCATTTATTTCTCCACCCTGCAGGCACCCTGCCTCTATTCCTGACGTAGGGCTTTTGCCCGAAGCATCAATTTTCCTGAATTGGAGAGACTGTGTCTGGAGTACTGTAGACAGTTCTAGACACCATATTTACACAAGGATATGAAGCAATTCAGAAAATATTTACTAGACTAATATCTGGAATGAGGAGATTGCATTATGGGAAAAAGCTAAACAAGCTAGGCCTGTATCCTCTGGAGGTTGGAAGAATCAGGGTGACTTAACTGAAAAATATAAAATCCTGAGTAGAATTGACCAGGTGGATGTTGAAAGGATGTTTCCTCTTGTGAGAGAATCTAAAATTAGGAGTCATAGTTTCAAATTCAAGGATCACTCATTTGAAACAGTGGTGAGGATTTCTTTTTTGCTCTCAGAGGGTTGTGAGTCCTGGGGATTCCCTTCCTCAAAAGACTGCAGATGCAGAACCTTGAAATATTTTTAGGCAGTCATAGTTTGGTTCTTGATTGTCAAAAGGATGAATGAATACTGGGGAAATGCAGGAATGTAGATTTGAAGTTGAAATCAGATCAGCCATGGTCTCATTGAATGGCGGAGCAGGCTGAGAAGGTTGAGTGACCTATTCCTATTCCTCCTTCATATTCTTGTAAATTCAGGTGCTTGACCTCTCTTATGCATGGGAGATACTTTCCGTTCAGTATCACGGTCCAGTAATTCTACAGGCTTATAAGGATGTGGCTGCAAATCACTGAAGTGCTCATAACTCAGCTTTAGTGTGGTTCACCATTCTCATTTTCAATGTGCAACATAGCATGACATCTGAATCATACTGTCATGCATTTTAATGGCATTGTTCAACATAAGACTCTGCAATCATTTTATAACTTGGCTGGATTAATTCTGTGAATTCAAGAAGGAATGTGAGGAGGGAGTGAAGAGGACCTTGTGTACCTCTCAAGCTCCTTGAAGATGACAAATTGGGAAAGTCTCGAGAAGTCATGAAATGGTCTTGGGCGCTTCATCAAATTGTAGGTCATGATGTGTCTGATTTCACATGTAACCTTGAGGTCCCAAGACAGTTTTACTTAATATAAACAAGCTCTCTGGTTAAGAAGCCATGATACATAAAGATACAGAATGATGCAACACAAAAGGAAGCCATTCATCCATTCTGAGACTTGCTTTTGGAAAGAGTTGTCTGACTAGTTCCATTGCCTTCTGTTTTTCTTTCAGCTTTTCCCCTTCCAAACATTTATCTAATCACCTTTTGTAATTTGTTATTGAACCTGTTTCCATCATCCTCTCATATAAGGGCATTTTAGATTATAACAAGTCACCACATAAACATTTCCTTATGATGCTTATTTTGCAATTCACCTTAAAAACACTAGCAATCAAAAGGACTGCCAATTTTAGAAAACCCATTCACAATGTTGAATTTATCATCTCACTTGCTTTTGCTGCACAAGGTTTATCAGTAAGACAGATAATGTAACTGCTCCTTTTCTCATCTGTTGATCAGTTATTCTCCTTGGGAAAAAAAATCAATGACGACAGCTTTGAGTGTCCTGTTGTTGGATTCTGTGAGATACAAGAAGGTGTGATAGGCTCACAGACAAAATCATTGGACATAGATCGGAAGGTTCCTATGGTCACTGATATGGTGATAGAAAAATATGTAGGAATCACTCCACTTCCAAACCTCCTGAACTGTCTTCTATCATCAAACTTAATCTCATAAACACATTTGATGTGAGGAGAATATTATATGAATTGAAACTTTATGGATCAATCCAGGAGAGTAAATCTCCCTCTCTTGCCTCTTGCCCATCTCCACACTCGACCTTTCCTTCTTCTCTTCTCTTTGCTTTCGTCTGTCCCCACTCCCGTCTTCTGTCTGCCCTCTTTTTGATCTCCTCTTTCCCCTATCATCTTTCTTTCTCTTTCTATTTCCTATTCCTTCTCTTCCCTCTTTTCATGTGCTTGAGCCTTTTCTCCCCCTCTCTCCTCCCTTTATTTCCCTGTTTCCTCCTTCTTTTTCTCCTCTTTCCTCTATTTGAACAGTATAATTTCAGTTATCTTTTATTTCCATGGGGCAAATGATTGATCACTTTTGATTCATTTTCTACTATGTCAGTGCCATTACCAACAAGTACAGGCAGGGCCTAATATCAGCCATTACAGCTTGTAATTGGAGCAGTAACTTGCTTGAAAATGTTAATCAAGAGCATCTATCTGAACCTTGTAGTTAATAGCAATGGTGGAAGGAAGGAATTAGATAGTCATGACTCACAGGAGTGTAGAATTGTTGGCTGAAATATTTATTGAAGCTAATATACTTCGCGTAGAATAATATTCAGGTCTTAACAAAAAGTATATCTTGCTTATAAAATCAGACAGCATTGAGCATTAGCATCAAGTTGCATGCTACAAGGATGTGAGGATTCCCCTCTGAGAGTCTGCTCATCCTGTGAAACTTTTGAGGGAATAAATGGAGGAGAATATCTTTGCGGAAGCTGCTGCTTAACATTTGCCACTTCAGTAACTGTATCCAAGTTCACCAACAGCAACTTATATTTAAATTGTTCCTTTTCACTTAATAAAACATCCAGCCACATAAGGAGATACTGATAGTGGGAGCGAAGGTGGGTGTTGCGCAGGGTGAGTGGGGGAGGGCAATAGCAGGTAGTCATATTGCGGATCCAGATCAGTGGCCTGATGAACAGGGATAGCAGCCAATTCACATATTTAAGACCTCTATCTGTTGCTGAGAGCAGAGTGGTCTCCATCACATAAGGAGAATACCAACTCCTATACAGTTGGGGGGGGGGGGGGGGGGGGGGGAGGTGGAAACAGGACACTCTGCCACCCTTCAGTGATCTGGGGGTAGAAGAGAGATGGACAACTATAAGAATAGACACTCATTTACCAAAGAAGGAGGTCAGTCATTCTTCGACAATTGTTTATTCAAATTTCATTGTTCAACACAATTTCCGGTCTGCCCTTTTCCTTTCCTGACCAACTCTCCACACTGGAAAACAACTTGCTCTTCTATATATGACCCAACTGCTCTCTGTTATTTCAGAAGCACATCCTAAGTCATTCTGAAAGGGACCATTGTTTGCAACATTGTATTGGAGCTAGGCTCTTTGCCCTTTGCCTCAGCAGCTATCTGGAAGGGTTACTCCTCTGATCAGAGGGACTTATCTGCTTGGCTTAATTTTCGATTATCTCCCAGGCACCTTCATGATCCCTGCCCTGCCTCAGATGTGCTCTCTGGTCTTGGTGGCATTGTCCATGTCCAGATCTAACAATGCTAAGACTGGGCCGCAGGCACATGCCACCATTAAGTAGGTATGAGCTCCAAGGCAGCCAACCTCTCTCAGTCTGGCTCCCAGCATTTGATCCAAGCTCAGAGATTCTGTAACCATCGAAGAATCCTGCAGATTGGGTGAGGTGACCAAAAGATGGTGAAAGATGGAGGTTTTAAGTCATGTCTTAAAGGAGCAAAGTACAGGCTAGACACTTCCAGAGCCTGTGGCCTAGTCAGCTGGTGACACAACTACCAGGGAGCAATGAAAATTGGGGGTGCTTGAGACGCTAGAAACATATAAAAACAGATATCCTGAAAAGTAGTGGGTAGGACGAGAATACAGAGTTAGGGAGGTGGGAGGTACTACTTTCAAAAGATGCCCTGCCCAATAATTTCCCGAAACATTTCTTACAAGCCTGTTCTGTCAGCTTTAGTAGGCTCATGGAAGGTCAGGGCATTGCTAAGTACTCTCCCTCCCTCCACTTTAACCCCTTCACATCAGTCCCTCTGCCTCACCCTCTCTACCTCACCCTCTCCATCACACATCCTCCACCTCACCTCCACTGCCTCGTACCCTCAACCTCACTCCCTCCACCTCACCCCCACCATGTCACCTTCTCCACCTCAGCCCCTCGACCTCACACCTTCTCTATCACACCCTCCACACCACACCCTGCACCTCAACCCTCCATCTCACACCTTCCATCTCACCTTCTGTATCTCAACTTGTACGCCTTACTCCCTCTGCCTTACACCCACCACCTCACCCCCTACACCCCACCCCCTTACCTCACCCCCTTAACCTCACCCTCTCCACCTCACACCCTCAACCTCACCCCCTCTGCCTCACCACCCCCACCAAACCCCCTCCAGCTGACAAACTCCACCTCACCTCCGCTGCGTCAATCCCTCGACCTCACCCCCTCCACCTTACACCCTCAACCTCACCCCTTAACCTCATCATTTCCACCTCACCCCGAAACCCCACCCCCTCTACCTCATCCTCCCCACTTCACACCCTCAACCTCACCCCCACTGCCTCACCACTCCCACCTCAACTCCTCCACCTGACACACTCCACATCACCTCCACTGCCTCAACCCGTCCACCTCACCCCCTCCACCTCACACCCTCAACCTCACCCCTTAAACTCACCCCCTCAACCTCAGTCCCTTCACCTTGCCCCCTCCACCTCGCACCTTCTCCCTCACACCCCCATCTCAAACCCTCCACCTGACACCCTCAATCTACCCCCTTAATCTCACCCCCTCAACGTCAGCCCCTCCACCTCACTCCTCCACCTCAACCCCTCCATCTCAACAGTTCACGAGCTGCTGACGGTTCTTTTAGACTACAAACTACATTGAGGAGCTTGTTCTCTGTGCTGCTATTGAAGTTTGCTCTTTTTTGCCTGCACACAAATCGTTCTTGTATTTTGCTGGTGAAGGTGTGACTTTTGCTGTGACATTTAGTCAACTCTGCTCGTAATGTTGCTATGCGATATAACTGTGGATTTTCCGAAGGAAAGATTTTGTCCTGATATTATCACGAAGAGAGCAAACAAATGGAAGTGACTGAGGTGGAGATTCTTTTCTGCAAGCATCATCAAAGCTATCTCTTCCCAATAGTCATCCATCAGAACCTAAGAATCAATGCAGTTGCACTTCAGAAACTTCACTGTAAGAGGAAATCAATACTAACTTCAAATAGAAATAGGATGTATACTTGGGAAGGAAAAGCTATTGCACAGTCATGTAGAAAGAGCATGGAAGCAGGACTAATAGGAGAACACTTCAAAAAAATAACTTTATTGGTTTGATGGGCCGAGTGGTTTCCTTCTGGACTGTATGATTTTATGGTATTATACTTTCAGCAGAGTCCATCCAGAGTGTGGGAGACAAGCCCCCTGGAGGGGGGGGGTGTTGGGGTGGGGGGGGTTTCACACCACCTCCTTCCAAAACCAAATCAGCTCCTAACCCCAGAATGTCACTGCCTATTTAATATTGCTGCAACATCGGAACTGCTTTGCGCTGACGCTAACTCTGCTGTGCAAATGTACCCTTCAGGTCAGTCTGATCACACCAAACCACAATTAGCTTTCTGAGATTTCATCGCTGATCACAAAAATTTGATGTTGAGTAATTTTGTTTAGCAAGCATGTACCAGCAGGGCAGTCCAACTTTATAAGAGACTGCTTCAAAAAATATATCCTTGGACTATTGAGAGGACACATAGCAGATCCCCTCAGAGCCTTGTCTCCAAGAGCTTATGTCAGGAGGTAATTATGTTCGTGTGGAAAAGTGTGAGATGATTCACTTTGGATGGAGTAACAGGAATGCAGAGTACTGGGCTAATGGTAAGACTCTTGGGAGTGTGTAAGAGCAGAGAGATCTCGTTGTCCATGTAAATAGATCCCTGAAAGTTCCCACCGAGGTTGATATGGTTGTTAAGAAGACGTACGGTATGTTAGCTTTTATTGGTAGAGGGATTGAGTTTCGGAGCCACAAGGTCATGTTGTAGCTATACAAAACTCTGGTGTGGCTGCACTTGGAGTATTGCGTAAAGTTCTGGTCACCACATTATAGGAAGGATGTGGAAGCTTTGGAAAGGGTGCAGAGGAGATTTACCAGGATGTTGCCTTGTATGGGAGGAAGTTTTTATGAGGAAAGGCTGAGAGACTTGAGTCTGTTTTCATCAGAGAGAAGTTTGATAGGTAACTTAATTGAGACATATAAGATGATCAGAGGATTAGATAGAGTTAACAGTGAGAGCCTTTTTCCTCGGATGGTGATGGCTAGCATGAGGGGACATAACTTTAAATTGAGGGGTGATAGATTTAGGACAGATGTCAGATATATTTTCTTCACTCAGGGCATGAAACACCCTGCCTGCAACAATAGTAGAGTCACCATTTAAGGGCATTTAAATAGTCATTGGATAAGTATATGGATGTTAATGGAATAGTGCAGGTTAAATGGACTTCAGATTGGTTTCACAGGTCAGCGCAACATCGAGGGTGAAGGGCTTGTGCTGGGCTGTAATGTTCAATGTTCTATGTTCTGTGATAAGATGCTATAACAGCAAAATGGCAACAATGTATTTCTTGTGGCCCGACTACCCACTGCCTCTAAATTTCCTGTAACCTTGAATTTCTTGTAGCCCTGCAATTCCAACGCCATTCAAATGTGTTGGAGATTGAGCTGAGTACATTTGGGGATGGGCAATAAGTATTGGCCTAGTCAGCAAGGAAGTCCATATCCTGTGAATGAAAGAAAAACCCAAATACAATGAGTTACAAAAATGAAGGGAGACTTTTCATCTAAGCACATGATAATTGATAATACGATATCCTTGGACTATCAAGAGGACACATAGCAGATCCCCTCAGAGCTTTGTCTCCAAGAGCTTATGTCAGGAGGTAATTATGTTCGTGTGGAAAAGTTTGAGGTGATTCACTTTGGAAGGAGTAACAGGAATGCAGAGTACTGGGCTAATGGTAAGATTCTTGGGAGTGTGTAAAGAGCAGAGAGGTCAAACTGAGGTCAAATTTCAAGGGAGCATGGATACAATTAAGTGAGTTTTCTTTTTAGAAATACAAATTCCAAAGCCAAGTGCTACCCTTCTCATTTGCTGAATTTATGCAGTGGTGTGGGTTAGATGCAGGCCTTCTGATTTTGATCATAGCATAATAAGATTGCTAACAAGAAAAGAATAATTAAAGTCATGCATGCATATTCCACCATGCAGTAGTTGTCCTCCAGTGTCCATGAGGATGTGTAACGTCTTCATCACAGAAGGTTGGTCTGCAGGTACAACCACGTAACTAGGAAGGCAAATGGAATTTTGTCCTTCATTCCTAAAGGGATTGAGTTTAAAAACAGGGAGGTTGTGTTGTAGCAGTACAGAGTTCTAGTGAGGCCACACCTGGAGTACTGTGTGCAGGTTTGGTCTCCTTCGTTGAGAAAGGATGTATTGTCACTGGAGGGGGTGCAGAGGAGGTTCACTAGGTTGATTCTGGAGTTGAGGGGTTTGGTTTATGAGGAAAGACTGAGTAGATTGGGATGATATTCATTGGAATTCAGAAGAATGAGTGGGATCTTATAGAAACAAATAAAATTATGAAGGAAATAGTTAAGATAGAAGTAGAGAAGGTGTTTCCACTGGCAGGTGAAACTAGGACAAGAAGGCATAGCCTCAAGATTAGAGAGAGCAGATTTAGGATTGAATTGAGAAGGAACTTCTTCACCCAGAGAGTTGTTAATCTGTGGAATTCCTTACCCAGTGAAGTAGGTGACACTACTTCAGTAAACAATTTTAAAACTAAGGTAGTTTTTTTTAACAATAAAGTAATTAAGGGATACAGTAAGAGCACGAATAAGTGAATCTGAGTCCATGAAAAGATCAGCCATGATTTTATTGAAAGGTAGAGCAGGCACAAAGGGCTGGACGGCCTACTCCTGCTCCTCGTTCTTCCGTTCTTATACTCTTATGAAGAACCATTACCTCCAAGGATCTCCGTGGCCCATTGATGTAACAAGAAGTGAGGTGAAAGTGACAACCTTTGACATCAAAGCAGCGTCAGACTGATTGTGGCATCAAGAAGACTTAGCAAATAGCAATCAGTGGCTATGAGGTTGGGGTGGGGGTGGGAACTCTCCACTGATCAGAGCCATAACTAGCAGTAGGAAAGCTAGTTGCGGTTTTTGGATGTCAGTCATCTCAATCCAAGAACATCACCGCAGGAGTTCCTTAGAGTTGTATCATCAGCCCAGAAATCTCCAGGGGCTTCATCAATGGTCTTTCTTCCCTCAGTAGGACTGAAGGCAGGAATTCAATGATGATTGTAAAATGTTCAGCACCACTTGCAATTCCTCAGATACTGAAATAGTTAATGTCTATATACAGAAAGATCTGGACAACATTCAGTCATGAGCTAATATTTGACAAGAAGCTTTCACACAAGGTCAGACAATGTCTATCTCCAATAAAATAGAAAGTAACCATTGCTCTTTGACATTCAATGTCATTGCCATCATTCAATCTCCCACAATCAACAAACTTGAGGGTCACCATTGATCAGTAATTTAACTGGCCACAACAGCACGTCAGGAATACTATCACAAGTAACTCAAATCCTGACATCTCTAGTCCCCAACTATCCATCAGGGAGACGTCCAGAGTGTGATAGAATACTGTCAATTTGCCTGAACAAGTGCTGCTCCAACAACACTCAAGAAAATCAACACCATCCAATACAAAACAGCACGCTTGATTGGCACCCCATTTAACACCTCAACATTTACTTCCTTCACAACTGCATTCTGGAATAAGTGTGTTCCATACACAAGTTGCCCTTCAAAACTCATCCAGGCTTTTCAATATTTGTTTTCAAACTCATGACCTCTGCCATGTAGAAAAATCAGGACAGTAGATGTATGCGAATACCACCTCATGCAAATTCCCCAATATCCTGACTTAGAAATATTCTGTCACACCTAAAATGACTCTGGGTCAAAATCCTGGAATTTCCTCCCGAAGAGCACATTGGATGTGCCTACACTAAATTAACTGCAATGATTCAAGACAGTGTCTCTCCACTGTTGTACATGTATCTTAGCTTGAAGAGAGGACATCTGCAAGGATTCTATGTGCTGTGTGTATACAATGTTGCAACCCTGACTGCTAGTTAGTTTGCTGTGGATTTGCAAGTTGCACACAAAGAAATCAGATTGTTTGCTGAAATGTCTGCTTCATAACTTGTAATGCGTTTTACTGTTTCCAATAAACAGAGTTAATCAATTCATGATGAATGATTGATATTAGACCACTGCCATCATCATGGCATAGTGAACAGCAGTGGAAAATGTTGTGCTGATGAGGTCTTGAGTTTGGAACTTGCTTTGGGTTGAAACACATAACCAACAGTCTTTAATCATGTTCAAGCACATGTAACAAACCTCAACAATTTTGCTCATTACAGTCTTGGAGAGTGAAAACACAGATTGCCGGTAAGCAGACAAATTCTTATCAAGGATATAGTTTAACTCGCTTGAGAAAGGCAAGGGTGTGTTCGCGATCAATAGCAAGCAAGGGAAGGTCAAAGGCATATTGTCAGAATATTACTAAAATTCCTTAGCTCAAATTACAACACAGCTGTATCAGACAAAATTGGAACCATTTTCTGAGCTTTATTCTCTAGAATTTTGAAGAATGTGTGCTTATCTCATTGAAATTTGTACAGGGAATGACAGGGTGGATACAGATGCCTTCCTTGGCTGCTGACTCAAGAGCTAGGGATGTAATCTCAGGACAAGGGGACAACCACATTAGACTGAGATGAGGAAGAATGACTTCACTAAGAGGATGGTGAAGCTGTGGAATTGTTAGGAGGCTGTGGAAGTTCAGTCATTGAGGAAATTCACAACAGAAACTGAGCATTTTCTGGAAACTAATGACGTTATGAATATAGAGATAATGGGGGAAACTGGCATTGAAGAGATGATCAGCCATGATCTAGAATGCCAGGCGAATTCTATGGGCTGTATGGTCTTCTCCTATTCCCAGGTTCCTTTGGTTTCTAGGTTCAGTTGTGTCAGATGCAGAAAAGTGGCCAATAATATTTGCACAGCATTTGCTCTGGCAATTGAGAATGAATGTTTAGACAGATTTAAAACATCTCAGGATTAACAGTTGAAGAATTACAAGATCCCCAAATGATATTGTGGATATCACAAGCCCAATTCAGAGTCAGATTAATCTTATGCATTCAGCGACTAGAATTCATATCATTTTAATAGAAACCTACAGAATCCATAGACTACTTCATTAGCAGAAGCAGAGAAAGGGGTTTATAATGTGATTTGTCAGACAGAGAGGTAGCATACAAAGCCAATGAGTTGATGATTACATCCAGTCCCATGGAAGTTTTCTGGAAAGATTTGTTAGAAAAACCAAAGACTTATAGTGGTGAAGAGTTACCGAACCTTGGATGCAAGCACAACGTGATCTTCAGAGTTGAATGAAGCTTACAGATCCAAAGTACAAACTTGACAGTTGATACAATCAATAGAATAGCCAAACATAGCAAGACGCATGGCAGGTGTAGCCTCCTATATGAGCACGTGCTGAAATTCCCAGCTTTCAATCAATTTCACAAGACATGTGGCAGAAAGTGCCAACAGCTGAGATGGGCACTATGGCAAATGCTGATGCAGTGACAGAGCTGTGCACTGACCCAAACAAACCACACACAAGATACCGCTTCAAGCTCCAATAATGGCTATTTGGTATACACACTTATTATTGCAAATAGTTAAACTTCCTTTTGGAAGGAAGAGGATGTTGTAAGTGTACCTCACCTTTAATGCATTTCACTTTTAAGCACTCCATGTGCCTGTGTGTACAATGCCATGACTCTGCCCGCCAATTAGTTTGTTTATGGGTTTGCAAGTTGTATACATAGAAATCAATTGTTTATGTAATGTCTGCTTCATAAAGTACAATGTGTTTTAAATAAATTAACCTACAGACACTAATCAATCTATGATGAGCAATTGTTGTTAGGCCATTAACGTTAATAACTGAGAGTGTGGTGCTGGAAAAGCACAGCAGGTTAGATAGCAGCCGAGAAGCAAGAGAATTGACGTTTCAGGCAAGAGCTCTTCATCACGACGAGAGCCTCATGCCTGATGAAGGGCTTTTGCCGAAAAATCAATTCTCCTGCTCCTCGGCTGCTATCTAACCTGCTGTGCTTTTCCAGCACCACACTCTTGACTCTGATCTCCAGTATCTGCAGTTGTCACTTTCTCATTATCATTAGTATAACATCCATCACATTCTCAGTGTAATGAGGGATAGGCAACAAGTGTTGGCCTTGATACTAATGCCCACGCCCTGTGAAAAATGAATTTAAAAAATGATCCCAGTGCCATAGTCATGTAATTAGTATGTTCAGTCAGTGAATAGAATCCAATGCCTTGAATAAACGTTTTCAATAATTTTCTCACTTTTTAATTAAATGACATGAGAAGTCCAAGGAATGTGGAGCAGGTACTTCAGCTCATCAGGTTTTCTGCTTACCCTTCCACACGGATTACCTTCTGTTGATACTGAGCTTCCTTTAAAGGGGCCAGGGTTGGAATGTGTTCATGGTAGACGTGGATTGGATTGAATTGTGTTCAGAGCAGGGGTAGGTTGGATTGGAATGTGTTAATGGTAGGGGTGGATTGGGTTGGAATGTGTTCATTGTAGGAATGGATAGGGTTGGTATGTGTTCACGGTAGGAGTGGATAGCGTTGGGATACATCTGATTCTGAATTAAAGAAAGACTTGGATTTTCAAGATGTTTATCACGATCTCAGGATATCCCAGACATTTGACTGACCTATCTCAAAGGAGAAGTCCTCCCTAGTGTCCTGATCACAACCAATCTCACAAGAAACGCTTCCCTACATTACAGCAGAAGCATTCAAAGAACTTCATTGGTGGTAAATGTTTTTGAATGCCCTGAGGTTGAAAACATTTCTATGTAAATGCCAAATTATTTATTGTATATCAATTACTATGCAAAAATAATTGATAATATTGTAATCGTGCTGTATAATGTAAGCGTTACCAGGGTTTCTGTTTGAATGAATGCAAAATAATTGATGGGAGCTCAGGTTTTACTTATTTTGCTAAATTGATAAAAAAAAATTACCAAGTTACATTCTCCCCACTGTGACCCAGGATATGGAATATTGATTAGGCTGTGGAACCTGTTCAGTGTTTGCTTCAGTTCTGTTAATGGGCTAGATTATTCACAGTTTACTAAATGATTGAGCCTTACTGTTAAGCTCGTCTGTCATGTCATTAATGGTTGTGCACAACGACAATGTAATGCATTGGTCTCACTCCTCCTCATCAGCAGTTGCTGATACTGAGCAGTACACACATTATATTAGGAAGCATGCAGTGAAAAAGGGTGGGGTACTGCACAATTTCAGAGATACTTAACGAGGGAAATTGATTTAGCATTTGTTAAGTATTCATGGATGTGGTTAGGCTTAAACTTTCATAATTAATGTCCATTGGAGGGTTGTTGTTTACTGTGATTATGTTTCCAATGGCAACATTTATTGCTTTCCATTCATGCATTGGCTCCCATGAGGCAGTGCGGTTGGGGCATGTGTGGAAGTAAGTAAGGGGTGGTGGGAGTTGATATAAGTTTGATAAGATCAGACACACTTGATTGAATAGCAGAAAGAAAGGCTTATATTTATATACTGCTTGTCACAACATATATATTTATATACTGCTTGTCACAACATATATGTCACAACATATATATTTATATACTGCTTGTCACAACATAAGCAAGTCACAGTCAGTGAAAAGCTTCTGAAATGTAGCCACTGTTGTCATGCAGGACACCTGTTAGCTAATTATTAAGTGGACAGTGAGAGCCATTTTCCTCAGATGGTGAAGGCTAACATGAGGGGACATAGCTTTAAATTGAGGGGTGATAGATTTAGACAGATATCAGGGGTAGTTACTTTACTCAGAGAGTAGTAGGGGCGTGGAACTGCCTGCCTGCAATAGTAATAGACTCACTGACATTAAAGACATTTAAGTGGGCATTGGACATACATATGGATAATAATAAAACAGTGTAGGTTAGATAGGCATCAGATTACTTTCACAGGTCAATGCAACATCGAGGGCTGAAGGGCTGTACTGTGCTGTAAAGTTCTATTTTCTAAGTTCTGTGTTAATTTGTGTACAGCAATCTCCCATAAGCAGCAATATGGCAATGACCTATTCTTTGCACTGCTTATTAAGGGATAAATATTGGCCAGGACATTGTGGAGAATCTCTTTACTCTTCTTCAAAACAGTGTCGTGGGGTCTTTTATGTCCACCTGGAACAGAAAAATAGGGTTTTAGTTTCACATCTAACTTTAAAGGCAGCACCCCTGACAGGACAGCACTCCCTCATTATTGCACTGGAGAGTGAGAATAGAGTTTGAGCTCAAGTCTCTGGAATGAATGTCAAATACTCTAGGCAATTTCAACTGTATATGCAAATTTACATAAAAATATTCCACTTTTCCGCTTGGGAACTGTATAGCCTTCTGGACTCAATATTAAGTTCAACAATTTGAAGGTTTGAGGCACCTTCTCTGATGTCCTTACCCCAATCCCAAATTGAGAAAGTGACCAAGCATGTGGATGAGGGTAGGGCAGATGACATGGTGTATATGGACTTCAGTAAGGCTTTTGACAAGGTTCCACATGGTAGGCTGCTGGAGAAAGTGCAGAGGCATGGGATTATGGGCGATTTAGCAGTTTAGATTAAAAACTGGCTTTCTGAAAGAAGGCAGCGAATGATGGTTGATGGAAAATATTCAGCCTAGAGTCCGGTTACTAATGGTGTTACTAAAGGATCTGTTTTGGGACCACTGCTGTTTGTCATTTTTATAAATGACTTGGTCGCAGGCATAGGTGGATGAGTTAGTAAGTTGCAGATGACACTAAAGTCGGTGGAGTAGTGGACAGTGTGGAAGAATGTTGCAGGTTGCAGAGGGAATTGGATAAACTGTAGAACTGGGCTGAGAGGTGGCAAATGGAATTCAATGCAGATAAATGTGAGGTGATTCACTTTGGGAAGAATAACAGGAAGGCAGAGTACCAGGTGAGTGGAAAGATTCTTGGCAGTGTGGATATGCAGAGGGATCTGGGAGTCCATGTATATAGATCCCTGAAAATTGCCACCCAGGTTGATAGTGCTGTTAAGAAGGCATACGGTGTGTTAGGTTTTATTGGTAGAGGGATTGAGTTCCGGAGCCATAATGTCATGCTGCAACAATGCAAAATGCTAGTGTGGCCACACTTGGAATATTGTGTACAGTTCTGGTCACGTCATTATAGGAAGGATGTGGAAGCATTGGAAAAGGTGCAAACGAGATTTACCAGGATATTGCCTGGTCTGGAGGGAAGGTCTGATAAGGAAAGGCTGAGAGACTTGTGTCTGTTCTCACTGGAAAGAAGAAGGCTAAGAGGAGATTTGATAGAGACATACAAGGTTATCAGAAGATTAGATAGGGTATACAGTGAAAATCCTCTTCCTAGGATGTTGATGTCAGCTTGTACGAGGGGCATAGCTACAAATTGAGGGGTAATACATTTTAAGATAGATGTCAGAGGCAGGTTCTTTACTCAGAGAGTGCTAAGGGTGTGGAATGCCCTGCCTGCCAATATAGTCAACTCAGCAGCATTAGTGAGATTTAAACAATATTTGGATAAGCACATGGATGATGATGGGATAATGTAGGGGGATGGGCTTAGATTAGTTCACAGGTCGGCGCAACATTGAAGGCTGAAGGGTGTGTTCTGCACTGTATTGTTCTATGTTCTTTGTTCTATGTTTTATGTTCTATCCCTACTCATCAGGCCTTGTTATCACATGGTCTGCTATTACACACAACCCATTGCTAGCCACTAATAGTCTCCATTAGCAACTAATTCCTGAAGGAGGGTTATACCTGAAATGTCGACCTCTTTACCTACTGATGCTGTCTGGTTTGTTGTGTTCTTCCAGCCTCCTGCATGTCTACTTTGGATTCCAGCACCTGCTGTATTTTTGTCATGAACATTCAAACAGCGTGGGCGGCACGGTGGCACAGTGGTTAGCACTGCAGCCTCACAGCGCCAGAGACCCAGGTTCATTTCCCGCCTCAGGCAACTGACTGTGTGGAGTTTGCACATTTTCCCCGTGTCTGCGTGGGTTTCCTCCGGGTGCTCCGGTTTCCCCCCACAGTCCAAAAATGTGTAGGTTAGGTGAATTGGCCATGCTAAATTGCCCCTAGTGTTAGGTGAAGGGGGGAATGGGTCTGGGTGGGTTGCGCTTCGGTGGGTCGGTGTGGACTTGTTGGGCTGAAAGACCTGTTTCCACACTGTAAGTAATCTATAAATCTCCAAGGTTGATCATTGTCTGTCCAGCTGTCCTTTGGGCTCTATCTCCACCTACTGCTTACTACTTGCACTCCCCCCCCCACCCCCCAACCCCTCACCACCCTATCTTCTGCATAAAACCCAACCTTTTCCTCGCTACCATCAATACCATCACCTGAAATGTTAACTCTGATTTCCTTCCACAAATGCTGCCAGACCTGCTGAGCTTTTCCAACAATTTCTGTTTCTGTTGTTGGCTGTGTATAAAAAAGACCTGTTTGAGTGAATAACTTTTTAAAAAAGAGTCAAAAGATATCACTGCTTTAGCAGATAACATTTGAGAAATTATTTTTGAAAAAAAAAGTACCATCTAGTTGCTGAAGAAAGTTAAATTTCTTAAATGCAACTGTACATTTTTTTTTAAACGCTGCAAAATACAAACTGGTGATAATACACACAGGTTAATAATTCAGCTTTATATACAATGTTGTGATAAGATTGAATAAAATGCATATTGTTGAGGAAAGAGTCCCAGTCGTTCACTTACTAAGAGGTCAGCTCCAATTTTCCCCCTGTACAGTTAGAATTCATTCTCCATTCTGACTGAAATCATGTAGGAGGCAAGCTTGTGGAATTTTTATGGTCGAATTTTTAAAGATCTACTTATTCAACTCTGATGGAACAAAAATTGAAAGTGCTGAAATCTGAACCGAACTGAATAGAAATCAGTTATTATCCTAAGCATGCAACACAATTTTATTGGAAAAGAGACCGTGTAGAGCTTATTGTCAAGCGTAATTAATGATAAGCTCAGTTTATGAAAATCTAATTGGAATGCATTGACAAGATCAATTATTAATATATTTAAATAAATATTGCATCATACAGGTTTTGTGTGCTTTATCTTTCTAAAAATAATTTCAAATATTTATACAATTAGTCTAATATGAACTCACATCCAGTTAAGAAGAGCACTAACAGCTGTGACTCTGTGATATTGTTTTTGCCTCTGAATCAGATGGCTGTAGCTTCAAATCCTATTTGGGAGCTATCAGTCCATTATCTAGGCTGACATCCTAATGCAGTATTGTTGGAAATTTGGTCTTATGAATGAACCATTAATTTGAGTTTATGTGCCTCCTCAGGTGGGTGTAAAACATTTGATGGCTCTGTTTTAAGTAAAGCAGGGGAGTTATCTTCGGTGTCAGAGGTGACGTGAGGACACTTTTTTTAAAATGCAGAATTAATGGTTAGGAATAAGCTACCTGATAGTAGGACTAAATGTCTCTTGCAGTCCACCCAGACTCAACTGTGCTTTAACTATGTTTTTTGAAAAACAAAACTCACTCACTTCAATAATTTCAGTCCGAGACAAGATCTGAAGCAATCAATATGTTTATTATACACTTGCAAGCGTGGTGCCTGAAGTAAGGCACCCAGAGTTTAACAAGTACATATCTTATATAGGATTCACTACTCCCAACCCGGTGCCCATTACTATTGTTTATCTCTTGCCTTATCCCAGCCTTGTGCATAACAAAGTACAAGTTTTACTTGGCCATTTCACCACATCCTGCTGTGGCCCATTGTTAGGTATATCCCCCTTCACTATTATCTACTTCCTCCACATGTGCCATTTCCTCCCTTTCCCCAACCATATTGATCCTTATGACCTTTTAATTGGGGTTTGTTTTTGTGTTTTTGCAAAAATGGGAAACAGATGCTTATAACTACTGTTTGTACAAGCATATCTGGCTTAACCTACATCCTCACAGCACCTTATCTATTTGTCTACCATTGTTTGCAGGCACGTTTCATTCTTGCATTCACATTTTAGCTAATACAAAAACGATTATATATTTCCTCAACATAGTTTTCATTCTTGTTGACTCAGCTCTTGGTTGAAACGATTATACACTGGTGTGAGTGCATTTCCCTTGCATAAGTAATTATGATTGCAGAAGTAACACTATACTTTACCTATATCCCACAATTTCCCCCTTTTTCTTTAATTACCATTTGTTATCTTCTGCATTTTCTTTTAAGCATTGTCCCCAAAATTTGCAAGCATCATACCAGAGATTTCATCCATCTTGGTCTCACTCATCCCCTCATTATTTAATCGATAAAGTTCCTCTGCCTGATTCCCTTTTAGGGGCATCTGTTTCATTAAGGCTGCCTCAATCAGTCTTTGGGTGAGCCCTTGTATACAGGGTATGATACATCAGCCAATGGCTACCAATGCCCCGGCTACTACTATCAGGGAAGTAAGGATGGAAACTACCACCCCCTTCCATTTTCCAAACCAGGACTCAAGCCATCCCATGAGAGATGTGTCTACTCCTGAATTCTCAGCCAGTTCCTCTGCTAAGGTAGTCAATCCCCTTAAAGTCCGAGTAATTGAACCATCAGGCGCAGTGTTATTAGGAATAAAGGTACAACAGCTTCCTCCTAACATCACACACACCCCCTTTTTCCGCTAGAATCATATCAAGGGCCATTCTGTTTTCCCATGCCATCCTACTTGTTGCATCAAGCTGTTCTGATATTCCTTTAACCGCATCTCTTGTATAATTTATAAATCACGTTGATTATAGAAAATGTAATTTATACAATCTACATTTTTAGTAATTGTTACCCACCAAAAGAGAGCTGACTCAAAGCCTGCTGTAATCTGATTACAAGCCTTGAACTCATCAGGTACCCCCCCTAGGGACTCTACAGAATCGAGATAAATCCTGTCATCGAAAGAAGTGTCTAACAGTGATCTCTTACTCCTTCCCTTTTTCCCTGCTATCTTTTCCTTCTCAAATGCCAGGGTAAATGGAATTGCCAATTGTACAATTGCACATATCCCTCTCCAATCCGGAGGGAGGGTGGGTCTCAGTATTTTGCCTCCACAGTACCACCACAGATCCGCTCGGGGAACCTTTAGTGCTGAGTAGTTCCCTCCCTTGTCCGTTTCGATGACATTCTTAATCTCTGTACATAATTTCAGCTCCCCCAAGTCTCTAGACCGATTTGTACCTCGTCTACACACACACGACGTGTGACTTCCAACTGCAGCTGAAAACGTGGGGGGGGTGCTTTTGAATCTTTCTTCTCCAAGGGAGGGAACATCAGAGATAGGGAGGTACAGTTCCTATCATTCCATGCAGTCTTATCCTGGTACAGGGCTATCATACATTTCATGCCCTTCCTGTCTCGCTTCCACCCGAGCGGAAAGGGAACCACCTGGGCCACTGGCCGACCGGAGGCACATACATAGTAATTGCTTTTGTTCAGACTTTTTACAGTATACTTTACCCATTCAACCCAGGCATTTGCATCCCCATTTCCAGTTTCTATTTCAATGGAGTGTTTTAAGTCCTTTACCTCTATAATTTTTACTACTTTAAGGTCATCGGGAAGGGTGAAAGGCTGTACCTTATTATCCAGTAGTTCTACCCGTTTTCCCTGTCCTACACTAATTCGAAAACAACAGCCTGAGAAATCATTCCCATTTGCTTTCATTTCTATCCCAAATGTTTCATTTAATTGTATCTCATAGGTGCCCCCCAGAATTGCTTCGTGCCATGTGGTTTTCTTTATCGTTAAGTATATTGGGTTACACTTTTTATCAGGACAATCAAGAGCTGGTTGGAAGGGGGCCCGGTGTGCTGTGACGGGACCATTATACCAAGTACCATCCCTGAGACCATCCCCATAGGACTTAAGATGTATCTCTGAGCTGCGCTACTGTCTCTGATTATCTACATCCCCACAATTTACTAAGCTGCATGCATCAGCGTCTAATACTTGTGGATTATCAGACTCAGGAACCATTAATAACATGTATGAAAATGATATTTGACAAAATCCCGATACTAAGACGGCTAACATCATAACTCTAAACATCCCCAGCATTCTAAAAAAAAACGTGCTGAAGCACAAAAAGACTTAATATACAATCCTACAGAAATAATCCCGCACTGGCGTCGCCACTGTATAATCAGTTACTCAAAGTCTCTTTAGCCTGAGTTTCAGCGGTTCTTGCGTTGATTCGGCTGTCCAGACTTCTTCCTCAACTGGAGATTCCACTGGCCCTTTGATCCGAGTGTAGTGAGTCCAGCCTTTCTCCGCCATCCTTATTTCCGTTTCGGTAGTCAAAAGAGCCTGATACGGCCCTTCCCAGTCCGGCTGTAATTTAGTCTCTGTCCATGATTTTACTAAGACCCAAGTTCCCAGCTGGATGGGATGAACGGTGAATTCAAGGGGCGGAGTCTGTGCCAATAAACCCTGTTTCCTGAGGAAAGACAAAGAGGAGGACAAGCCCAGTATATACTTCTTTAAGAACAAATCTTTAGTTTCAGGAATTGGCAGTTCTCCATTCGTTCCCAGATAAGGTAATCCAAATAAGATTTCATCGGGGGATAGTCCCAAATCTTTCCTTGGGGCTGTTCGTACTCGCAAGAGAGCTATAGGTAAACATTTGGTCCAAGGGAGTCTGGTTTCTATTATCAATTTAGAGAGCTGTCGTTTGAGTTTTTGGTTCATTCTCTCAACCCTTCCTGATGATGGCGGGTGCCATGGAGTATGGAACTCCCAGGAAATTCCCAATCCTTTCATTACCCCCTGTAACACTTTAGAGGTAAAATGAGTTCCTTGGTCAGAATCCATATGGTTCACTAGCCCATATCAGGGAATTATGTGCTCTAATATTGTTTTAGACACCCCACTCGTAGTGGCAGTAGCTAGGGGGTATGCCTCAACCCAACCAGATAGATGATCTACTATACAAGCATATATTTTAGTCTTCCTACTCTGGGTAGTTCAGTATAATCTACTTGTATACTCTGGAAGGGTCTCAATCCCGGGTCTCTTCCTCCCGGGGTCTGTTTTCTCAAGAATTTCTTATATACCTTTCTGCATATTATACATCCCTCACATATTTGTTTAGCAATTGTATACATTCCTTTGCATCCATATTCCCTAAGAACTAAATCACACATTGCTTGTACTCCCCAATAGCTGCCTTGATGTAGGACAGTCATAATTTCTCACATCATCATTTTGTTTAACATTCCCCTTCCATCAGGTAACATCTAACGTCCGTCTGCTGTTTTTGCAGCCCCTAAGTCTTGCAATTCTTTTTCTTCTTTTTCAGTAAATATAGGAGCTTCCCGAGGATCAAGGACAGTAGGTATTAGGGAATGAATCACCACTTCTTGTGGGTTCAGGACTGCTTCCTTAGCCACTTCATCGGCTAATCTATTCCCCCTAACTTCTGGTTCATTTCCTTTCTGATGACCATTTACATGCACTACCGCTATTTCTCAGGGGAGTAATAGGGACTCCAAGTCCCGTTTAATCAACTCCTCGTGTGCTAATTCCTTCCCCCGGCTATTGTTCAGTCCTCTTTCCTGCCATATCTTTCCGAAAGTGCCAACACCAAATACATATTTAGAGTCAGTGTATACTGTTCCCTCTTTATTTTCTAATGCCCTAAGGGCTCTTTACAATGCATAGAGTTCGCAGGTCTGAGCTGACCACCCATTTGGCAACCTTCCTGCCTCTACCACACTATCTTTTGTCCCGTCTACGACTGCATACCCATTATGTCTTTTCCCTTCAGTCACCCGGGATGATCCGTCTATAAAAAGTCAGGCTCCTGCATGAAGCGGAACATCTCTCAGGTCCATGCGGACCTTAGTTTGGTATTCTATAATGTCAAGGCAGTTGTGCTCTGGATTCTGAGGAGATTCTCCTTCCCCTTTCCAAAGAAAGGCAGCTGGATTTAAACAATTGTCCGTGACCAACACTAGATCATCCTTTACTATTAATATTGCCTCATATTTCAGAATCCATGAGTCTGTCAACCATCGCCCAGCTTTTTGGTTTAGGATTGTTCTCACTTGGTGTGGGGTGCTTACTATTAGGGCTCCCCCAAATGTAAGCTTTCTGTTTTCCTCCACCAACAGTGCAGTGGCAGCCACGGCCTGCACACTCTCAGGCCACCCCCGGGATACTGGATCCAATAGCTTCCAAAGATATGCTACTGGCTGTTTCATTCCTCCCCACCTCTGGGTTAATACTCCCAAAGCTGCTCCCTTATCCACGGTAGCAAAGAGGTGGAAAGATTTATCTGGAGAAGGTAAGGCTAACACGGGGGCATGGATCAGATCTCTTTTGAGTTCCTCAACTAGTTCTTTTTCCTCATCATCCCAACTTAGACACTTTGGTTCCTCCTCTAATAGTTTGAGATATAATTTCTTAGTCTTTTGAGCATGAGAATCAATCCACAATCTGCAATATCCTGTTAGACCCAAAAATTTACGTAACTCCCGTTTAGTCCTGGGCAGCGGCATCCCCACTATTCCCTCTATCCGTTCCGGACTTATCTTTCGCTTTCCCTCACAAACTAAATGTCCCAAGTATTTCACTTCTCGCTCCACATATTGTAGTTTGTTTTTAGATACTCACAGTCCCTGCTGACCCAGGAAATTCAATAATTTGTTAGTGCCTTCTACTACTCTTTCTCTTCTTTTTCCTGTTACTAAGAGGTCGTCTACATACACAACAGGGTAGTTCCCTTGGGGCTGCTAAATTTCTCCAATATTTGTTCTAGCATCCGTCCAAATAAATTCGGGGATTCCGTAAACCCCTGGGGAAGCACGGTCCACCGGTACTGCTGCTTCCGTCCTGTCTTGGGATCTTCCCATTCAAAGGCAAACAAATTCCTACTTTCCTCCGCCAAGGGACAAGCCCAAAAGGCATCCTTTAAATCTATCACACTAAACCATTTGTGGTCATGAGGGATCTTACTTAATAAGGTATAGGGATTTGGCACCTCTGGGTGCCTGATCTGTACTATTCGATTCAATGTTCTCAAATCCTGTACCAATCGATAAGTTCCATCGGATTTCCGCACTGGTAGAATTGGGGTATTATAAGGAGACATACATGGCTCCAACAATCCATCTCTAATCAATCCTCCTTTACCTTCTATGGAAATGGGATATTGTCGTTCACAGACAACGTCCCCTTTCCTTTTTAAACTTATTTCTAGGGGAGGGATCTGTATTTTTCCACGATTCCCTTCCCTAGCCCATACAATAGGGTCTATCACTCTCTCCACATCTTCTGTCAACATTGCCATTTGTACAACTAATTCTTTTTTCCTGAATTCCAATCTCCAGTCCTAAGAGGATAATTAAATCTCTCCCTAGTAAGTTACTTCCTATGTCAGGGATATACAACAGTTCCCCTGTGACTCTATCCTTAGGACCTTCTATCATCATAGTTTCAAATACTGGAATAGTAAATCCTTCCCCTTTTAACCCAGAAACTGTAATTGACCGTGTTGGCATTCCTAATTTCTTTGGTTTAAAATTCAGTGATGACCGTGCTGCCCCCGTATCTACTAGGAAGACTACCTCTTCCCTACAGGGTCCCACCTTCAAGTTCATCAAGGGTTCCTGGTGGGTCCCCGGGGGCAGAAACCCCTGACACCCCTATTCTTCATCAAAATTCATAAGTAGAATTGCCCTTTCTTCCCTTTGTAAATCAGGACACACCCGCTTAAAATGCCCTATCTTTCCGTAACAATAGCATCCTGCCTGTCGAGACTTCCATCTCTGCCCCTGTCGCCCAAACCCTCTATCAAATGCTCCCCCTTGTCCTCTCCCTCTCCCTCTCCCTCTCCCTCTTCCTCTTCCTCTCTGTCTTACATGCTGCCACTCGCCGCTCCGATTGCTCACTATTGGTTCAATTCTTTTCTTAACTACTTCATCAACCGTAGCTACCATCATTTTTTGCCTTCTGTTTTTGTCTTTCATCCTCTCTCTTTACAAACACTTTCTGTGCCTCTCTTCACAATTCATCTAATGGTTTTTCGCTCCACCCTTCTATCTTCTGTATCTTTCTCTGTATGTCTGGCCATGCCTTTGTCACAAAATGTACTTTCAAAAGACACTGTGCCACTGGGTCCTCAGGGTTCATTCCAGAGTATTTCCACATTGATTTCTCTTAATCTTTGCAAGAAAGCTGAGGGAGTCTCATCTTTCTCCTGTCTAACTTCAAAGACTTTAGTCAAATTCTGCGACTTCGGAACTGCCTCTCTTATTCCTTTTAGAATCAGGTCTTTCAATTCCCTCATTTCTTCTCTATGCTCCAGGTTTTGATTTTCCCACTGGGGGTCTCTGAGGGGGAACTTCATCTCTCCCTGTCCAGCATCCCCATCTCCAGTGGGATGTTCCCTGTCCCATATTTTAATGGCTGCTCCTGGTGTAAGTCCCCTTTCTTCCCCAGTAAATAGTATATTCAAAATAGACAGTATTTCAGTCCACGTATACAGACTGGGCCCCAAGAATTGATCAATTTGTTCAGACAACCCTCCCGGATCCTCAACCAGGACTTTCATCTCCTTTTTAAATGTTCTGACCTCCCCACTGGTGAGGGGGGGCACTTACAAACCCAATCTCTTTGTCCCCTATTGGTACCTCCCGAAGGGGATAAGTCTTTACATTCTTCCTCTTTTTTTGTTTTTGTTTTTCCCCCTTAGGCTTTGATTTAGATACTCCAGAGGCCTCCTCTACATCTACTTTATCTTCCCTTTCTTTTGTTGAGGATTGAGGGTCAGGAACAACAACATCCCCGTCCACTGCCCCTTTGTCCTCCTCTTGTGGGTCATTTGTTCCCTGTCCCTGTCTGTCTGTCTCTCCTCCCCCCCCATTTTCACTTAATCTGATTTTATGGTACGGTGGGGGCAAGCAGCCAAGAGGATCCCAGGGACTGGGTGGGACAGAGGGGGAATCATTCCCAAACTGCCCTTCCAACAGAACGCATAGTCCGCCTCTTCTTGACTAAAAGGTCATTTTTTATTCACATACAACTCTAAATACTGACATATCCAATCCTCGTCTGAACCATACTTTGGCCAGAAGACAGCCGGGCAAAGGATTGGTTCTTTGGTCCATACTAAACAACAATATTTAATCATTTTCTTTTTATCTTTTACCCTTGTACAAGTGTTACTTGTCCATTCCCGCAACATCCTCCCCAACGGACTTTGAGGAGGAATGTTACCAGGGACGTTTTCTTCCTTTACTCCGTGACAGTTACTCTGCCTACCCCCCATTTCTCGAGGCCCTTGCCAGTCCCTCAGCGATTAAATACCCCTTTTCCCAGCCACCAAAGCAATACTTAAAAGTCAGTTTTCTTACCTTGTTCTGTGCACAGAGTTGCCTGGCCCCTTGTTGCCGTATTTTCTATCGACCTCCTTTCACTGTCTGATTCAGATGTCTCTCTTGTGGGATTTGTACCAGTTGCCCAAGGGAGCGGACCAAACCGGGACATGAGACCACTCCTCAATTGGGAACGGGTCGCGTCTTCCAAGTGTCCAGGGCCAGCCACTCCCCCCAGCGATGGAAGAACATCCCGGACGAGCCCCCATTGTGAGAAACAAAGCCTCACTCACTTCAATAATTTCAGTCCGAGACAAGATCTGAAGCAATCAGTACGTTTATTATACGCTTGCAAGCGTGGTGCCTGGAATAGGGCACCCAGAGTTTAGCAAGTACATATCGTATATAGGATTCACTACTCCCAACCCGGTGCCCTTTGCTATTGTTTATCTCTTGCCTTATCCCGGCCTTGTGCATAACAAAGTACAAGTTTTACTCGGCCATTTCACCAAATCCTGCTGTGGCCCATTGTTAGGTATATCCTTCTTCACTATTATCTACTTCCTCCACATGTGCCATTTCCTCCCTTTCCCCAACCATATTGATCCTTATGACCTTTTAATTGGGGTTTGTTTTTGTGTTTTTGCAAAAGTGGGAAACAGATGCTTATAACTACTGCTTGCACAAGCATATCTGGCTTAACCTACATCCTCACAGCACCTTATCTATTTGTCTACCATTGTTAGCAGGCACATTTCATTCTTGCATTCACATTTTAGCTAATACAAAAACAATTATATATTTCCTCCGTATAGTTTTCATTCTTGTTGACTCAGCTCTTGGTTGAAACAATTACACACTGGTGTGAGTGCATTTCCCTTGCATAAGTAATTATGATTGCAGAAGTAACACTACTTTACCTATATCCCACATTTTGATTCTAAAGCAGATTTTTCTTGTCATTATCACAATGCTATTTGTGGAAGATTTCTATGTAAACATCAGTTGCTATCTTTCCTGTATTACAAACGTGAGCTGAAAATGCGTTGCTGGAAAAGCACAGCAGGTCAGGCAGCATCCAAGGAAGAGGAGAATCGATGTTTCGGGCATAAGCCCTTCTTCATTCCTGCTGCGCTTTTCCAGCAACACATTTTCAGCTCTGATCTCCAGCATCTGCAGGCCTCACTTTCTCCTATATTACAAATGTGACTACATCGCAACAAGTACTTTATTTAATGCCAAATAATGGTGATACCAGACAAGGCAGATCTCAGCAAGAAACCTAGTTTGCCAGATCACACATTTAAGTTTTGTGGTTGGCCAATGTCGTGGTTAGGAGGAAGTGAAGACTGCAGATGCTGGAGGGTCAGAGTCAAAAAGTGTGGTGCTGGAAAAGCACAGCCGGTCAGGTAGCATCCGAGGAGCAGGAGAGTCAATGTTTCAGGCATAAGCCCTTCATCAAGGGCTTATGCCTGAAACGTCAACTCTCCTGCTCCTCGGATGCTGCTTAACCAGCACCACACGTTTTCACAATGTGCTGATTAGTCACTGAAACGTCTTCACAAGAGGCTACTGACATTCTTTAACAACAGATGTAACGATGTTGCTCCTTTAGGTTGTTTGTGGTTTTTTTCAGAATGTTGTAAAGGCACAGACTCCGAGGTTGAGCTACTTGAGCTACTTGAGAATGCTTTCAAGCTTTTAAAAGAAAACATTTGTACAATGAAAGGGAAATGGTCAGTTCTCCCAGCTCAGCTTTGAGTTCTCTGAGGCACTCAACTGAAATCATACGCTTTCTTGGAACTGATGCACCAGCGTTACTGTCGAAATGTCTTTCGGACTATTTAAAAACATTTCCTTCACAGGACTAACCCACATTTATCTGCCTCTATTTTGAAATCCAAATCCAAACATATAATACTATACATACCTTTCACCACAACTACATTACTTTTAAAAAGCTTTGAGATGTTCCCAAACAATGAAAGATGATATATGAATACAAATTATTTTTTTAAACTGATAATTCAAAGATTACTTTGACCCACCTTCATTGCAAATGCTTCCAGGAAGATGACATTTCATGGCCATTGCTGCAATAGAAACGCCCAGTTTGCCTTCCCCTCCATCACTACCAAATTACACAAAAGAAACTCTGCTGTTCAGATCAACTGGCAGTGTAACAACATAAAATTCAACTCAGGAATTTGTGTCAGCGATTGGACAGGTTTTGATCTGCCAGCTGTCAAATACCTTGCAGCACTATTGGTAGGAGACAGCCACTATCTGAATTTAAAATATATCTGAAAGGAGTTCATAACAAATGGGGGGGGGGGGGGGGGGGGGCGGAAAGGCAAAATACTGACCTGGATCTTACCAGCGGTCAAGGAATGGGCTGGGAGAAGGGAGGAGGGTAGCAGGAGAGTGCCTATAAAATGTTGAGGAAAGAAGGGGTGTGATGCTCATTTATTTTCCATCATGCAATTTAACAGGAGACTGGGAAGATGAAAGATGGTCCAAACACCCAGATGCTCATTAAGTCACGATGCAGCCAATCAAGTCTCTCTCCTTTCGATCACTGGCATTCTACCAGTAGTGTCTATGCTATGAAGAAATCCTGGTAATATCCCTGAACAATGTTGGGGTGGGTGTGTGGACTCTCCAAATTAGATATTCTATGGTCAGTGGAGAAATCCCATCAGCAATGGGCATCCCTTCTGCAATGCCCCTTTTCCTATCAGCCAGCCCAACCACTGCCTTGCCAAATAGGAGAAAGTGAGGACTGCAGATGCTGGAGACCAGAGTTGAGAGTGTGGTGCTAGAAAAGCACAGCAGGTCAGGCAGCATCCGAGGAGCAGGAGAATCAACATTTCGGGCATAAGCCCTTCATCAGGAATTCACCTGCTCCTTGGATGCTGCCTGACCTGCTGTTCTTTTCCAGCACTACACTCTTGACATCGCCTTGCCAGGGTCTGCTTGACTCTCCTTGGCATCACTACACAATTCACTTACCTGGTTGAGAGGGTGGTGTGTTTCCATGACACCCTTATCTTAGAGTCATAAGCCATAGAGCTGTACAACATAGAAACAGACCCTTCGGTCCAACTCATCCATGCCAACCAGATATCCTAAATTAATCCAGTTCTATTTACCATCATTTGGCCCATATCGCTCTAAACCCTTCCTATTCATATACCCATCCAGATGCATTTTGAATGTTGTACTTGTTCCGGCTTTTACAACTTCCTCTGGCAGCTCATTCCATACACGCACCACCTTCAGCGTGAAAATATTGCCACTTAGGTCCCTTTTAAATCTTTCCCCTCTCACCTTAAACCTATGCCCGCTAACACCCATCAACTCAACAGATTGATTAAAACCTTTGAACCAGACCTTCAGAGAATCCTATGCACTTTCATTCCGCATACTTCTCTCAGAGGAGACTACTGCTGCCTTCCGAAAACATACAAAGCCAACAGACCAGGACTTCCCATCATAACAGGCTGTGGGACCTTTTTTAAGGGCATCTTGAAACCCATTGTACAGGGAATCCCCAGCTTCTGTCATGACACTAGACTTCTTATGGAAATTTAGCAACCACAAACCAGTAAAACCAGGAACACTCCTCATCACAATGGACGTTTCAGCAGTCTACACCCACATCCCCCATGATGTTGGCATCACTGCAACAACCTCAGTATTCAAAACCAATAACTGCCAATTTCCAGGTGCCATCCTCAACACATACATGCCATCCTTGCTCACAACGTCTTCACCTTCAACAACCAGCTCTTCATCCAGACACACAGAACAGACATGAGCACCAGATTTGCACCTCAATACCATAATGTCTTCATGCACAAGTTCGAGCAAGACCTTTTTACTGCACAGGACCTTCATTCAATGTTATACAACAGATACATCGATGAATTTTCTTCCTTTGGACTCATGGCAAGGTATCACTGAAGTTAATACACAACGGTATCAACAAGTTTCATCCTGTCATCAGACTTACCATGTACTACTCTTCAGAATCAGTCTCATTCTTGAACACATGCATCTCCATCAAGGACGGACATCTCAGTACCTCACTCTATTATAAGTACAAGGATAATCTTACGATGCTGCACTTCTCTGAACATATTAAAGAAGCCATCCCCTATGGACAAGCCCTGCATGTACACAGATGAGGAGGAACATGATAGACACCTAAAGATGCTGAAAGAGGCCCTCATAAGAACAAGAAACGATGCTCTCAACTCATTAATAGCCAGTAATTTAAGACTGTTGGTTTGTAACGTTAAAATATTGAAATTTTGCTTATTATCTATTTTTTAACTGCAAGAGAATCTGAAAAGATTTTCTTCCAAACAGTGTACGAAGATTGTGTAAAGTTGTATTCCCTGCCCGGAGCCTGTCTCAGCAGAAGTAAGGCACTGAGGACAGTTCAACAAATTTAACACGCTCCCAAATTTTAGTGGATGGCAAAGATCTTGTCATACCCATCCTGTATTTCTCATTTCTCAATCCTTCCTTCCTATTTTCGTGCCCTTCTGGTACTCTCATGCAAAGCTTCATTAGCGAGTTAAAAGAATACAAACATAACTTGGACCAAAGCCACTGTCACTTAGGAGGTGTCTTATCACAGTCCCAGGTTTACTTGCACCCTTGATTTAAATCGGACCCAACAGAATTTGTCCTTTCATGAATTTGACGGACTGTTCTACATTTCTCAAGGAAAAAATGAGCCAATCTACATCTCCCACAGGTAAACCATCAAAATAATTACCCATTGTAAAATTGCCCAGGATAAAACTGCTGAACACACACATATTTCACAATGTCATCATTACAGTAAAATGTGGACTATCAATTTTCAACTTACATCATCTAATTGTTTTTTTGGATCTTCACAACTTAAAATAGCTTTAAGAAGGGAAAGGACTGACTTAAAATGGCCATAGCAATCAGCTGACCACAGGTTAGTCCAGCTTTGTGAAACTTATGAGAGCTAAACATAGACAGACTGAGCCACATTTAACATATTACAAAGGTAATGAAACTCTATCTCCTGTTTGATTTATAACTATGAATATATTCCACATGTTGGTGATGAAAAAGATACCTGCAAATTAGCCAGCTTGAAAAACAATGAGCCCAAATGTGGGAATACATGAATGAGCTGTATTTCAAGCAGCTGCTTTGGCAGAGAGGAAGATGGATTTCTAACTGGAACTGAAGGAGACTGGCTTTCTTTCTTCCCACTTTCTTTCAGTCTCTCTGGAAGGATATGATGACACAGCAATTTGGAGAAATATCTGTCTACCAACAACCGTTCGCTAAAACATATCAACAGTATTTGCCACAGCTGAGGATACAAGACTTCAATTAAACAACAATGACCTCAAGTTAAAACCTAACACCTCAAGGACACTCTAAGGGTTTTTAAATTGCATCTTCTTTTATCTTACCTTTAATTTACAGGGCATTTTAAACTTTATACCTGTGTTTGTGGGTGTGTTTGATGATATGTCTCATTTTTTTCATTACTAAGTAATGTTCTTCCATTCACTCAAGTAATGTTATAATTAATGCCTTATTTGATTCTAGTGAGTAAATGAATTTTTATTTGAGTGGAGCATTGTTGCATGATAAAGGAATTAAAAATCTTTGTTGCAGCCAACCAAAGGGTTTGAAAAGCGGGGAGCTGCCTCACTGAATCCCCCCCCCCCCCACCTCATTGTAGCTACAGATATTTCACATAGTATTAACCTCCCCACCCCCACCGAGGTGAATCAAATTGTAGACCATTGCACCCAAGATACTTGATTGCTTGTGCCCATCCTGGTTCACATATTCTTCAATTCCATTTCAAATACTTATCCCTTTCTTTATTATACAAGTTAATTAATAGCACAAACTGCTTTTCTTGCTGCTCTGTTTGTTATGATTGGAACACTGTGACATCTTTGTTCACCATACCCAGATGAGTGTGAAACTTGCTGTTTTTGAACCTAATGTTCTTTGATTCAACCATCACAAGTCTAAATTAAGATCATAAGAAATGTTAAGTAGTCATTTGACCTCTGGAGTCTTCATCAATAAAATCATGGCTGATTTGATAGTGGCCTTAATTCCATTTTCCACTTTTCTGATGACCCTTGACTAAGGCATCCTAACATTTGTATAACTTGTCTTAAATATATTTAATTAACTAGCCTCCACTGCTCTCTGGATGAGAGAATTCTAAAATCTAACAACACTCTAAGAAACAAATTTCCTCCTTGTTTCCATGTTAAATGGGAGATGTCTTTTCATATTCCATTTGCCAAAATTTTGCTCATCTGCTTATTCAGTCTATATCATCTTGCAGATTCTGTATCATCTTCAGAACCTGCTTTTTTTACATGGGTGTCATCAATAATTTTAGCTATCTCAAACTTGGGTCCCTTTGTTCAATTCATGCATCTAGATTGTAAGTAGTGGAGACTCCTGCATTGATCCCTTTGGCACTCCACCAGGTACAACCTGCTAACCCTGAAAAACACTTCCTGATGCCTACCCTGCTCCTTATCATTCCCCTCTGTGGAGGTCTCCAACACTGACCCCCTTTCTGTAGCCCACCATGCCCTCCAGTACTGTTCCACCCATACTTCCCATACGATTTAAGCTTCCCCCTTCACCATCCTTGTTCCCACCTCCATTGATTCCTCTATTTGCCTCCTGACCTTTCTAGCAGTTATCCCCATGCTGCCCTAAAGGGCCCCTATGCACCGTTATCCCCATGCTGCCCTAAAGAGCCCCTATGCACCTTCTTTAACTATTCACAAATGCCTCCTCAGGACCGTATTTGACCTAGGAAGAGACCTTGGAGTGCAGATGCATAGCTCCTTGAAAGTGGAGTCGCAGGTAGATAGGATCATGAAAAAAGCGTTTGGTATGCTTTCTTTTATTGGTCAGAATATTGAGTACAGGAGTTGGGAGGTCATGTTGCTGCTGTACAGGACATTGGTTAGGCCACTGTTGGAATATTGCGTGCAATTCTGGTCTCCTTCCTATCGGAAAGATGTTGTGAAACTTGAAAGGGTTCAGAAAAGATTTACAAGGATGTTGCCAGGGTTGGAGGATTTGATCTATAGGGAAAGGCTGAACAGGCTGGGGCTGTTTTCTCTGGAGCATCGGAGGCTGAGGGGTGACCTTATAGAGGTTTATAAAATTATGAGGGGCATGGATAGGATAAATAGACAAAATCTTTTCCCTGGTGTCAGGGAGTCCAGAACTAGAGGCCAAAAGGTTTAGAGTGAGAGAGGAAAGATATAAAAGAGACCTATGGGGCAACTTTTTCACTCAGGTGGTGGTAAGTGGATGGAATGAGCTGCCAGAGGAAGTGGTGGAGGCTGGTACAATTGTAACATTTAAGAGGCATTTGGATGGGTATATGAATAGGAAGGGTTTGGAGGGATATGGGCCGGGTGCTGGCAGGTGGAACTAGATTGGGTTGGGATATCTGGTCGGTATGGATGGGTTGGACCGAAGGGTCTGTTTCCATGCTGTGCATCTCTATGACTCTATGTCTTTGGGAAGCAGCCCCTAGACATGAGTGAGCTGACCTCTGACTGCTGTCTTTGCAGCTTCCTGACAGATAATGCACAATTTCTCTGAATACTACTGAGTGCTCCTACATGACTAACCATTGCCCAACTCCCCTGACTGTAGTCAGACAGACACCCTGGCAGTGAGCGATATCTAGACCTTCCCTCCAATTGATAGCAAACCGCTCCGTGACCAGACTGAGGACCAGCCTTCCCCCACTTTCCGACACGACCATTTAGTCAAATACACACAGACAGCTGGCACATGCTATAGGTGCTGAATGGATGTTGTCAGTATGCCATATATCCCACCCCCAGAAAGATGTTTACAGACAAGCAGCCTGTGTGTCTGCACACAACAGCATGTCAGTATAGCAGTTCTGACAGTTTTTGGCTCTGACTGAAGCACCAACATGCTAACAGACAGGGCATGGCATGGCAAGGGAAGGGGGTTTGGATGGACGAGCATGTGGGTTGGTGCTAAGTGAGTGAACACTAACATAGCAAGCTGGCTGGGTGCCTGTCCCTGCACATAAAGTGTCCCTGTCTCAGCCTTACAATGGTTGTCACTGGTGCACCCTGCAATGTAAGTCTGTGTTGGCTGATTGACTTGCTAGTGTGGCCTTAGAGAGTGCCATGATCATGGTGACAGATTGACAACTGCCAGATGCCAAGGTCCATGGATGAGAGGCAAGGATGCCTAGTGGCCATGGATTGTGCACTGAGACACTGTTTGGTCCTGAGCAACGTGGAGGTGCTTCAAAGCAAGCAGAAATCTCAGTGCTCGTTCGGATTTCCATTTGAATTTTTTCAACATCTAGCTTGTTCGACATGTTTGGTTACTTACGATGCTTATATTAATGAGGTGAGTTGGGAATGAACAAGATATTTAACAAGAAATAAGCAGTCTAGAGAAACAAATTCTGCTGCTTTTCAAAATCATAGCTGGTCCACTGAGATAGGCCTCACCAGACTTCCTAATCAATTCAAATCTCGCCATAGCCTACTTTGCTCAGACTTATATAAGATTCTACCCTTTATTATTATTGCATTCTGATCTTACCTGCAACTGGAATCCACTCCACTATGTCTCCCTCATTGAGCCCGATCTCTATCAGTTCACCTTTCAGCCATTCTTTGCCTGGAAAAAAGTCCCAGCCTGTTCATTTTCCCCAGTGCATGTAAGCTCTTAATTCTAGTACATTTTGTAAGTACTAAACATGGTAAGAATAAAGAAAACAGTAAGAAAGCATTGACAGGGCAGGACGTGCAACATTCTAAATGTTAGTCGACATCACAGAATAGAAAGGTGAGTGAGTGGGTTCAGAGGACTAAACTTTGACCCCTCCCTCCATGGTTATACATTGGGAGCATTACTGCAAACATTTCATTTCTATCACCGTTTTGTATCAGCCAGCTCTGGGCAGCAACAGTGACAAGTGCAGTTGGGAGAGTAACAACATTGGCAGACAGTGTTTGGGAAGGGGCAGTGCAGACAGGCCAGTGAAGGTCAGGGATTGACTGAGGTTTAGAGATACAGTGATAAACCCCATTCTCCAACATGGGCACAGCCTTTGAGCTGAGACTCCCTGTGTACTCAGGGAGTGCTGTAATGTCAAAAGGATAATCTTTCAGATGGAAGGTTAAACCAAAGCCAGTCTGCCCTCTCAGGTAGAGGTCAAAGATCCTATGATCAAGAAGTACAGGGAGTTCTCCCTGTCAGTCTCCTGGGTTATATTCATTTTTCAAGCAGGACCTAAAATTTGATTGTCTGGCCATTATCACATTGCGGTGTTTACTAGACTATTGTTAAATTTGCTGTAATTTATCTTCCAGATATACCCATACAAGTCGCATACTGATTGATAAGTGCATTACAACAGTGAACACCTTTAAAATGTACATGAGCTATGAAGCACTTTGGGACATCCCAGGGTGAAAAGGTGCAAATATTTTTTTACTTCCACCAGTTTCTCGTTCAATTTGTGAGTGATACAATAGAAAACAATTCAGCTCAAAACATTTCCATGACTCAAGAGATATAACAAGAAATACAAATGTCAGAAAACTTAAGCATTACATCTGTATTATTAAGATCAAATGATTAAAGATGGGAAAAGTAAGTGGGAGGTTTCTTTCTCAATCACTACAATGGCTCTGGTTTTAAGGAAGAGGTAGTGCATATTTAAATATTATTGACTTTTGCATCAAGTTGTTAAAAGAAAGCATGTTTCTTCCACAGCTCAAAGTTGGAGCTGTGTTGTTTATTCAAAGCTCTGAAAAGCAAGTAGTTACAATATACCTGTTAGAATAAAACAAGCTTTGAAGTGTCAATTATTATAAGCCTTCAACAAACGATAATAGCTTTCAAACTATTGATAAACATGTGAAGGAGCCTGCAGAGTTAAGAGAAATTGAAAAAAAAGGGGAAGCTAGCCCACAAAGTGAAAAGATTTTGAAAAAAGGCTTTGGAATAAATAGGAGGGTGATAAAGGAAGACATGGAAACTACCTGCAAGTGTATTACAGGTTACAGAATCAAGGTGGCATTTAGGATACAAATCAGTAATAATCTAATTCAGACAAACAGGCTTGAGGGGGGCACGGTTTAAATGGCATGCTCCTAATCCAATGTTACAAACGTACTGATCGTGAGCAAGCAAAGAAGGGCTTATTTACAGCCTCAGAGTTATTGACAGTACTAGCTATTGCCCATTTCGTATTTGTAAGTGAAACTGGAAAGATTTTGTTTCACTGCTCCAGGTAGATTTTGTAAAGTTACACTCCCAACCCTGGAGCCTCTGAGAATGGATTTTCATGGATATTCTCCACACCTAGTTTTCCAGGATTGATGCGATTTTTACCACACTGGACCGCTGCATCCTGTTCCTCAAGTGAGGTTTGTCGTTGTAGTCTCGTAGAAACGTAGAAACTAGGTATAAGAGCCCTTCAAGTCTGCTCCACTATTCAGTATGATCATGGTTAATCCACTACTTCAGTAGAAATGTAGAAACTAGAAGTAGATGAAAAATGTTGCCATTCTATAATAACCTCCTGATCTCAACCAATTTATTATTTTTTGAAATGTAGTCACTGTTGTCCATCTATTAGAATAAGGGCAGTATACAAATTGGAAGCCAAATTCCCCTCCAAGGCACAATCTATCCTGAACTGAAACTATATCATCGTTTCTTCATTGGTCAACATCATGGAACACCCTTTCTAACAAGACTGTGGGTCTATCTACACCACAGGACTGCAACAGTTACCCAAGGCAGTTCACCACTACCTTCTCAAAGGGAATTAGGTATGGACAGGAAATGCATTGATGCTCACATCCCAAAAACAAGTTTAGAAAAGGGAAATGCAGGAATCAATTTGCACGCAATAAATTAATGCAGACAAGACAACAAATAAGCAGTTATTGTACTGATTGTACAAATACTTGTACTGATGGTCGAGAGAAATATATTGGCCAGGACTCCAGAAGAAATCCCTCACCGGTTTCAAACTAATAACCACAGATTATTTTATGATACACAGAAAGGCCCCTTTCTAATTTGAAAGACAGTACCTCCTGGGCAGCTTGCCGTCAGTGGAGTGCGCAAGTAGATTTTATGCTAACATCTGTACTGGTACGTAGAAAATTAAATTACTTACAGAGTGGAAACAGGCTCTTTAGCCCAACAAGTCCACACCGACCCTCCGAAGCACAACCCACCCAGACCCATTTCCCTACCGACCCTCCGAAGCACAACCCACCCAGACCCATTTCCCTACACCTAACACTACAGGCAATTTAGCACGGCCAATTCACCTAACCTGCACATTTTTTGATTGTGGGAGGGAACCGGAGCACACCCACACAGAGAACACGCAAACTCCACACAGAGAGTTGTCCGAGGTGGGAATTGAACCTGGGTCGCTGGTGCTGTGAGGCAGCATGCTAACCACTGTGCCACCGTGTCATCCTCTATGTAATACAGAAACAGGTAATTTAACCAATCTGTCCATTCTGGCATTTATACTCTGCTTGCATCTCCTCCCATCCTTATTCATCTTTATCTACTTAACCCTCTATTCCTTCCTCCCTCATAATTTTACTTAACCTTCCACTCTGGGTTTTAACTCTACAAGGTCCAGATCTCTGAATTGCTATCCCAATAACATGAGAACTCTAGTAATGTACCTGCCTCATCATCCTGCTTATAAGATTCTTCAATATGGAAAAAAATTCAAAATAATTTTTAAAAATCAAGAGTGGAATAAGAATAAAGAGTAAAATCATGCCAATCAATGTTTAATGGAAAATGAGCATGGTCACAACATATCAGAAAGGGTAGAAAGAGCAGAGCTCAGTATTTTACAAAGCAAAGGCACCTGTACATTATGCAAACCTCCTGACATTGTACACTGGATGCTATAGCAACCATCAGGAACTGCACAGCTTTCAGATGTGGATGTGAGAAACTACTTATGAAACTAAGAATATCATCAGCTCCAGCTTGTACACATACCTCGCCTTTCACATAATGAACTAGCTGAAGGAATCAAAGAAAACTAGGGAAGGTACCAGGAGGTGCTGACGTAGGGCTAGATTTTATGAAGATTAGTGAAGGAAAGGAGCGAGTTATCAAGGTGTAATGGTTTCAAAAGGGAATCTGTGATAGGTGTAGGTCTGTCTACTAAGGCAGTAACGGTGGATTGCCAGGATGGATATTGCTGGAATGTGGTGAGTGTTGGAAAGGGAAAGCATATCAACAATGTTTCACAAACTGCAGGGAGAGTCCTGATTAAGCAAGGAGATGGTAAATTTACATGTTAAGCCAACTTCCCAGAGTCAGAGTATGTGGTGGGATGCAGAGCTGATGGAGGTTTCAAAGGAAGGGTGTAGAAACACAAATAATGACATTACAAAGGAAGACAAGGATTTTGAAGTCAATATGTTGGAGGACTGAAGAACTACTGGAGATCAATGAGGCCAGCAATAAGAGGTTTACAGCAATTACTATAGACAACAGAGATGTGGGTGTGTTTGAGTATATGTGGCATAAAACTCAATGCGAAAACACAGACATTGATTAAGATCTTCGTGGTCAGGGAATAAAATAGCAATATTAATGAAGATGCTCGAGATGCTTGAAAGGTGTACCTGATGACGCATGAGATGTTGAGTTTGAAGCTCAGCTCAGGGCTCAAAAATTCTGCGTAACCCGAAGTCAGGACAAGCACAAGAAAATGCTATCAGTTTTTGGGCTTAGCACAGACAGATTCACTGTGGTTCTTAGGGACATTCAGCAGAGCAATATCCATGAAGTCAAGGCTCAGTGCCATTGGCATGTAAGTAGACAGCAACCATGTGCTTGCAATTGATATCACAGCCAGAGAGCACAGGGATGAGTGTAACTGGGATCAAGGAGTAAACCTTGGGCATGCTGGCAGTACAGGTGCAGAGGAGGAGTGAATAGAGGACATGGGCTGATTATAGAGGGACAGATAAGAATGAGCCATTGCAGAAAGCTGCCGATGAGATCACATTGTGAGTGTTGGGAGAGGAGATTGTTTCAACAATACCTAACAAACTGCAGCAGGGGAACAAGTTGTGCTAACATGATGGCAACACTGGGCACTATTGGTAGCTTTGATCAACACAATATTAGTGACCTGGCTAAGATGGAAACCAGACTGAAGCTTGAAAGGGATTTGATTAGCAATGACACATTGAAGTACTGTGGAGAGACTGGAAAGATGACAGTAGTTCTAGTAGATGAAACTGTTGACATTAGAGTTACTATGGAACAGGGTAATGTAACTCATAAAAGGGTGAGGCCAGTCAAACTGAAATGTGAATGATATTAGACAGCTGTCGGTGAAGGAGAGGCAGTTAAAAAGGAAAGAGGAAAAGCTGGGGTAACCAGAAGGAAATGAATTTGGGGGTTTGTGAAAGCAGATGGGAAGAAGCTTCATTTTTGTTTGGGGCTGAAATGTACAAGGCTGGGAAGGATTAGAGTCAGACAGAAGGGTCAGTGAGGTAGGAGAAAGTACTGAAAGCAAAATAGACGCTTTCCATTTTCTACTTCAAGAGCACATGACTCTACAACTGAGGATGGAGGAGGACAAATCAGTTTATTGCATTTTGTTTTTACCCTTGGCTTCAAGGTAATGATTCTGGATCCCAAAAGGATTTGGTTAAATTAAATGAGAAAATACCAGAACACTCAGCAGTTCTGATAGCATTTGTGGAGAGGGAAACAAAGTTAACACTTCAGGTCTGTGACATTTTATCAAAACTGGAAGAAGTTAGAGTGAGAGCAAAAGGTTAGTACAACAGGCATTGAGAGAAAATTAAAGTGCCAAAATCTTATACTGCTGGTGCTTTCAGTAACCTGACTAACCTCACATTGTCAAGCTCAGGAAAAGAAAATTCAGGATCCCAGAAGATTCTTCAATTCATGAGACTTTCCCAAAACCTCATACCGATCAATCACTTGTTCCCTCAACTGTCAGCCCAATTCCCTTTAAATATTTCCAACATTATCTGCTTTCACTGCTTCTTTGTATTTTTCATTCCACATTCACCTCTGCAAAAAGTGATTAAATTTAAGTTGCCTCTGTACTTCTCTTGCGTCCCCTGTCTCTAGAATTTGCAACAATCTCAAACATGTTATTGAGTTTCAATTTGTGCATTCCCTTAACAATCTTGAGTTCTTCAATAATATTTCCCCTGAAGCTTTTCTCCTCCAGATTAAACAATACCAGCCTCCACCTCCTCTCAGAGCTCATAAGCCTTAAGCTTAATAGCAGATTGTCTTTTTTGCACTGCCTCCAATGTCTTGATATCTTTCCTGTACTGCCGTAATTAGATGTGCACACTGTTTTCCAGGCTTGGCTATATCACCATCTTGTACAAATCCATTATCATCCTGAACGACGTGTGTCCAAACCTTTGTAAAACATCCCAAGATCTGGCTATCTTTCCATACCACTGTCCTGTTGAACTCAGTGAGATGTTCATTTGTGACCTCACGAACCGCTGCTATTTTGTTCAGGCGATACAATGGGCAATGCACATTTTACATCCAGACAGTTAGTAAGAAGACATTTAACAGAAAATTACTTTAAAGTGTAGGGCACTACTATTACACAAGAAAAAGCTTTGGAAAATCTACATACAGCAAAATCCTACTAACAGCAGAGGAGTAAATGCAATCAATCCATTTGATGATACGTTTTGAAGGACTGTTGGCCACAAAATGGACTAATTCTCATTCTCCTCTCTGACTGAGTTCATTTATGTCTACCTGAAAGGGACAATAGTGTCTTGCTTTTAGGTCTCATCCTAAAGACAATGTGGCACTCTCTCAGTAGATACTGTACATATATACCAGAGAAACCAGTTCCTCTCTGTACCTTTTAACAATTCACTTCATGCTTGAAGAAGGTGGAACAGCATTTGACCCCTGGTGCAGGCTATTCTGAGGAGTCTTGGTCTGATGAATTTAGCTGCGCTTAGGCGAGAAGCAACAGCAGTTTGCAAAATGGGAATTAAAAGCTGTCAAGTTAGATTCCTCCAATGGTTTGGTGGATTATTCAGGATGGGGTCTTTGTCATTTTACATCAGCTATTTTTTAAGATAAGATTACACATGCAATCAAAATGACAGAATCACATATTTACAGGAATCCTTCACAGGCACCTCAACAATTTTGTTGCTTAAATAACAGAGTGCTCTGGCTAAAGGTATTTGAAACAACTGTAAATCACAGTTTTTAATACCCCCTTTATTAATTCATGTGATGAAGGCAGCATTTATTGCCCAGAGGGCAGTTAAGAGTCAACTACATTGCTGTGGGTTGGATTCACACATAGGCGACACCAGGTAAAGATGACAGTTTCCTTCCCTAAAGGACATTAGTGAACCAGATGGGTTTTTTTCCTGAAAATTGATTCATGGTTGTCATTAGACTCTTAATTCAATATATTTATCGAATTCATATTCCACCTTCTGCCATGGTGAAATTTAAACCCAGGTCCCCAGAACATTATCTGGGCATCGGGGTTAACAGTCCAATGATAATACATTACACCTCAGGTGTCCAGCTGCCATTTGAGCACTAACTACTTACGTAATATGAGAAAAATTAGGTTGTGATGCAAAACTAAAAAGCAAAAGGATATTTTCTAACTCTGTGTAATTGTCTCTCCCTATCAGAAATCGTTGCATATTTGTCATGGGTTTCCAGTATAATGCAATCCTTTCTGCTCTGATCCACTCATCTGTTTTCAGTGTCACTGGACTTAACAGGCTGAATTGTAAAATTGTTCAAGTCTCTGGATGGAAAGTAATTTTACATGCAGCTTGTCCATCATCGCCAGAAAATCCCACAAGCCTGCCAGTCTTGGTAAATGATTAACCTTTAAAACTGTCAGTCACAGCATGTCAACCCCTCTATGTGAAAAAAAAAATCCCGAGCAGTTACTCAGCAGCCTTGGGCAGATCAAGCTCACAACTGATTTAAATTCAGCCCATGAACTCGGGTCACTCAACTCTACACCTTTGCAGTGGCAAAAAGAAACAATAGAGAGAAAGGATAAAGAAGATCTTAAAGTAATTGTTTTTGCTATTCAATGCTGCGTTAACTAACTTCGCATTACAGGAACAATAAATGAACATGACCCAGTCAGCAAATAATAGCAAGAACCCTGATAAACATCATTAAGTGTTAACACGATTACAAACCAATAACTGTCAAACCAAAAGAAAAATAAGTTTTATGAAAGTAATGTTTGAGAGGGAAAATTTTTCAGAGCTATGGAGGACGAGCAGGGATAAGTGTAAATAATTGCCCCAAAAGGCTTTCAAAGCTTTCCATCATCATATTGATCATATATGTCCTATATTCATTTGTGAAGTGTGTTGTTTGATAGTGATTTGCCAAATGTTTCTAAGCAAAAGGTTATTCTGAGAATGGGTTCATGTTCTGGTATAAGAATAAATGACTCATGCAGTGGAGACATAAAATTTATGTTACTACCATCATACCATTATATTTCAAAAAAATATAATTATTGATATAATATTATTGATTTTGCATTTTCTGCTTTACGGTAACACATACACAGCAAAGATTAATGAGGTTTTGCCAACAGCCTATCATATCAGTAATCAAACCTTGAATGCTGGTAGAGTGGCCAAAATGTTCTGTTTTGAGATCAAATGTGGAGATGGGTAAAAGAATGCAAGGGATTTCCATCAACAAACTGGTTGAGTTTTCCTGTACAGTGACATACTGCTCAGCTTCTTACATATGTGTGCATTGGTAAAATGGCAGATTTTATGTGTAAGATGTTCTGCCAACCCCAAGGACCTTCCAGACTCTGATGTCTGAGCATCAGGCTAAAAGGTAGTGGCATAGAACTCCACTATGCATTTAATTATAGCCTTTTGATTTGAGGTCCAGGAGCATCACTCAGCCTGTGCAGGGACTGGGCAAGAAAGTGACAACACACTTCAGCAATGTCTCCCTAAGACTCTTCTGAGGGCTACCAAGAGAAAAGGAAAGTTATTTTCCTGATGTCCAGGATGTGCGTGCTAGGTGGATTAGCGCGGGAAATGTAGGGTTATGGGGATGTGGTGGGTCTGGGTGGAATGCTTTTCAGAGGATCAGTATGAATTCAGTGGGCCAAATGGCCTGTTTCCATACTATAGGGATTTTATGAATGGTCTGCCAGAGGAAGTGGTAGATGCAGGTTCAGTTACAACATTTGCATAGGTACATGAATAGGAAAGGTTTAGAGGGATATGGGCCAAACGCAGGAAAATGGGACTAGTTTAATTTGGCAAACATGGTCAGCATGGACAAATTGGGGCAAAGGTCCATTTCCGTGCTGCATGACACTAACACTGTTTATAAACCATCCCAACCGACGAAGTCAGCCTGGACCGAGGTGACTGTGAAGGTCAGTACCTAGGGCAGCTCACAAGAACCTGGTTCCAGTGCTATAAGAGGATAAATGGTCTGCTGCACTCTGCCAGGATATGTGCCACTGCCTACTATATGCTTCATGTTCCAGAGAGTGTGGATTAGCATCACAAGCTAACCACTGCAGAGGACTGGCACTCAGGGAGATTGGTCACTAGTCATCTCCATAAATGCCTCACATGCAGACATTGTCTGTCACTTCATTGCAGCTACTAATGTGACACCACTGCCACCATAGTGGTGCTGCCTCTCTCACACCTGCCAGGGTTCACACTTCTAACTGAGCTAGACCAATCAGTAGCTCCGGTATCACCAGGTCACTGATCTTTCATCACAAATATGAGAATGTGCACATTGTAATAGCTTTTTTACCAAAGGTTTGCACTGGAGAAAGACACAACCAAAACACTAGCCTTTTGATTTGAGCTCCATTTTGAGGCAGCCCTGCTTGCTTACCTCAGTCAGGTTTATTGATGTCAGCCAGCGTGACTGGCTTGCTTGGCAGGCTTGTTCATCCAATTAGGCTTCACCCCTAACACTGTAAGTGTTTAGCAATAACAAGCCAGAGTGCAAATGACTGAGACTTCTCTCCTGAGCTGCTCAAATGGAGTGGCTTCACCTTTAACACCGACAGCTTTTGTGTAAAGAAAGAACATGGTTATGAAGAAGCCCAGTAACGGAAGAGTACATGGTTGAGCTTAAGGAAGAATTCTCCTCGACTGGTACACCGTCCTTTGTATGATTGAATTTGTGAATATATGTGCTTGCTGTTTTTGGCTAATCTGATTGGAATTCCAGTGGCTGAGAGTATTCATGATCAGCTAACAAAAACAAAAGAGCCTGAAAGATTCTGCAAACTTCATGGCTAAACATCAACTTTCAGTTGGGAGACTAAAATTTTGCTTCCCATCCAATTAAATTCCCTCATCTGACCTTCCCGAAGCTTTGGGCAGGCATGGAGGATTCCACCCAGTCGGTCTGTCAAAGTGGGGCAACATTTTGAGACCAAGAGAAGATCCAAAACTGAACAGGAAAGAAGATATGTCATTTATAGGCCATAGAAGGTGAGCAGAGTGATTAATATTTGAATCTAGAGAAAACCAAACCAAGATTCTGATATTTATTCAATCTCACTGTATAGTTGTGGTTTTACATTCAAAAGACAATAGTCATTTATCCATAAATGTGCAACCTTTGTCCACAACTGCTGACTTCATCCCCTTGTATATTGAATGGTTCCTGTTGGAGTTGTCATTATGCTAAGGGTAGCTTTATATTGTCTGTTTGCTAATGGTATTGTGTACAGGTCTGTCCACATGTCAAGAGATGAACAGTAGACACAGGGATAGGGAACCTTTCAGAGTTTAAAGTAAGGAGTGTCACTGATTTCACCCTTTCAGGGTGGCTTTAATTGTTAGCATGCTCAAAAGTTATGCGACTTTCCAGTATATCCTTTCCAAGAGGCAGACTCCCACCCATTTTATAAAATAAATGTGAGGGTGCTCTAGTGGCACAATGATAGCATCCTTACCTCTCAAACAGGAGGCCTGAATTCAAGTCCCTACCTGCTTCAGAGCTATGTCATTCCCTTCAGAGCTATGTCTGGACAGATTGATTAAAAATAACTTTAAAAATAATCATGCAATAGTCTCAACCAAATATTTTCATTGTCCTTTATTAACCCAGAGGTAGAAAGACCCTTAGGAAGCTAAGAATCCTTTCTCCTTCTAATTATTTGAAATCTTTTGTCTGAGATCCCAACACCAAGCCTTCTATGCTGGCTATGCTGTCTAGCATATCAATAATTCTCTGTACTTTCAACATGTTTTGAGTTTCTTATACTGCTGGAACGAAGATATAAGCAAAGGACCCTCCACCATCCTTATAACTGTCTGTATATAATAAAAGCATTAATAATTATGTGAATCATTTGCCTGAGAAAGATAAAATGTCCACGAGCTTTGGATTAACTTTAAATCTGTGAATTGTAGAGCATGCTGTACATTTTGAGTAGTTATGGAGTTCCGCCAATTAAGAACCTAAAGACCTGACCAATGGCCATCGAAACCAACACTTCCCTCACATTTTCAAATCTTAACACAGCAAAATACAAACACAAGAGTAAAAGATGACAAACCGAAAATACTGAAAATATTCAACTGGTCAAGCATCCCTTGTGGAAAGAGAAAGAGAGTTAACATTTCAGGTTGATGATTTTTTTGTCAAAATAGGAATTTTTTTTCCAATCTCCACAATCTTTATAGCGATAATTAGACAAGAGGCAGGAAGCAAAGGGAATTTGAGGCTACAGTAGCTCAGTTGATAATACTTGTTTGAGTTCAGAGGCTTGAGTGCATGGTTCTTATACTGTTGGAAATGCTATCTTTTTAATGAGAACTTAAACATTTATTTCATTTTTTAAAAATTACTCAACAGAAGTTAAAAGAAGTTGCAGACTCAAAATCACACATTTTATGAAGTCACAATCTACTCCAACTATTAACAAACACATCCAGTTAGACCCCATCTACCATCCTCAGAGAGAAAAAAAGAAATAACATCACCACAGGAAATGACATCACCAATCCAAAGAAGCCCAAACATGTAAATAGAAAGCAGGAATTATCAGCAGTGCTTCGCCCAGAGGCCCACTGAAGATATTACCTAGTAATGGTGATGAAACGTCTGGAAATGAACCTTCCAGCTCAGTGAGCAAACCAACATCCACAATCCACATATTTGCAGCCCAGTGTATCAAGATGCTGTGGTGGCAATGATCTTTAACCAAACTCTTGCTTTCTCACCTGTGGAAAAAAAGACTCCGGAGGGAACTTAAGGTTGAGGAATTAATTTGTGCTTTTCTAATCATCACTAGCTATTAAATATTCACAAAATTTTCTGTCTCTGAACAGTGTTCATTGGGCAGTGAATCTTGGGAAAATGACCAACAACTTTAATGTTTATCAAGCACAAAGTCTACTGATTGATTATTTTCTTCAAGCCAATCTATTAAATTTGAACCAAACAGGAAGTCCTTACACATGTTTCATTATGTCTCAACTAGAGCAGTCATGAGCTTATAAAACGGTGAGGAAGGTTAGACGGACTGAAGAGGTCACTCTGGTTTCTAAACAGTCTGTTCATATGGAAAGAAAATTTCATTTATGTTTAAGGATCATACTTCACTCTGGAAGTTCATCCATGTTGGTTTCTCAACCGCCGCCCACCAATTACGGTCAATGAATTTGGACACTGAGGCAATTTTGGAGGGAGGCTGAGAAGGCCGGAGTTCCAACGGCACGACATCCCATTGAGGGCTTCCCCTCCTGCAATGTTGTCCTGGCAGCTGTGGCCACAGTTTCTTTTGTTGAATGTTCAAATTGTCAGTCTTCACCCTGAAGGCTATTCACGACCCTCAGCAGTTCCTGGTTCTGCCAGTGGGCTGCTGAAGTTCCAGCCCTCAGGTTGGTTTGGAAACAACAAGACTCTGTCCACTATCCTTTCCAGGACAATAAATGCAAATGTGACAAATGAGGAAGTTGTCTTCGGGAAGATTATGCAGATAGGTGCACTTCTGGCAAGTCCTATTGGGGGTAGTTTATTCTAGGTATCAAGGTTCTGAAGCACATGATAAAATCAAGTCCTAAATTTCTGATTTTTTTGATTAATTAATAGTAAAGTAGATTTTTGTGCTTTGATCTGGCCAAGAAGATGACCTGCCTATTCTAGAGCTTGCCTACTTTGCTATTCATTGATTTCAAGGCTTCTCAAAACCACCTGCTACTTCTCCAAAGTTTCTCTGACTATACATTCTGGGTCGCAGCCTCCTTTCTCCATCAAGGAGCCTATTGTTCAACAACTCCCTCACCACCCGGCAGGGACCAGCTGGAGGCAAGTGCTCTCCTGCATCAACTTGCACTTCCTTTAGAACCAACCCCCTCTACATCCCATAGACCCTAACCCAAGACATCCCTCAGAGGCTACTGTCTCATCCTCCCACACTCAGTCACTAGAATATTAAATAAAGCTTAACAGCCATTTCTTATGATTTCAATTCTATGTCACTGAACAGGTTTCACATAATAATTCTGTTTAAGTTTTAAAGATAATGCAAAGCATTACAGCACAAAAATTGGCCATTTGGCCCAACTGGTCCATGGCATTCTTTATGCTTACATAATCCTCGTTCATCTCATCCTATCAATCTCACCCTCCCATGTGTTTATCCAGCTTTCCCTTAAATTCACCCATTCTATTTCCCCTAACTGCCCGATGGTAACAAGTCCCACATTCCCATTACTCTCTCAGTAAAGACAATTCTCCTAAATTCCATTTTGGATTTATTAGTGATTTCCTTCTACTTGTGACCTCTAATTCTGGTCTCACCAAGAGTGGAAATACCTTCTTTACGTTTCCTGAGCCAAACATTTTAATAACTTTAACGACCTCTCTCAGTCTTATCCAGAGAAAAGAGCTTTGGTCTGTTTCATCTTTCCTAAGCAGTATAATCTCTCAGTCCGCGTCAATTCTAGTCGGTCTTTCCAGTGCTTTATATATATTTTCAAGAATGCAGATCAGAACTGATCACAGTACTTAAAGTGTGGTCCAATCAAATTTGTTGTAACTTCTGCTTTTCAATTCCATCCCTTCAGAAATGGACCCCAGTCTTTTGACTGTCTTTCAATACGTCTTTATTAGTCTGTGTCGCTATGTTTAGTGATTACAGGTTATACCCCATGAAAGATAATTCCTCATAAAATAACACTCAGTCTTTAGAACTGTCCAAAACTGAGCATTGAAATAAAAATTCACAGGGGAGCAATGAGTGTGTTTCAAGCCAGATTGTTATTCTCGCCACAGACGCAGGATCCTGTCAGTTGACTGCCAAGACATTGTTTTAAGTGGGCTTCTGCTATAACAGCACACACTCTGAGCACTTGAGGAGCTGCTGTCATTTCTCTGAAGCAATAAAGCAGATTTGGACTTTTGTTCAGTGCACAAAGGGAATTTATCCAGAATCGTAATCACCAACAGACATTTCCACACTTTATTTAGTTGATTTACTGAAAGCATTCTTTCTCCCACTGTGAAATATATTATAATTGCTGTTCCACTAAATTTCAAGGTGCCATTTGCAATGCCACTGTTTTTCTTTGTCTCAGGCACTATTCTGTTTGACAAATAACATTATTTGCTGTTTATGGGCAAAACGTTCCTTTAAAAGAAAATTATTTTGTATGCCAAGCAATGTTTGTTCATATTCATCTTTTAAACCCAGAGCTGACAATCAGAATATTGCATTTCAGTCATTTTGTTAAGAGTGTTCAGATTTTGTTTTGTTTTGAAAAGGGCGAGTCTATTTTGAATAACGTCCCTTGGAAAGATGCTCAAGAATACAAACGCAAAATACCGCGGATGCTAAAATCTGAAGCAGAAATGCTGGAAATGCTCAGCAGTTCTGGCTGTAGCCATGGAGGGAGTTAACAGGCTGGATATGATGTGCCCATGCAGGCTGTGTTTTGTACAGAAGGGGTTATGTAAAATAGGGCTTGTGCCAGCCCACCAGCTTCCGACAAGCTGCCAAGCTCACCTACATAGCACAGAGATGGGGAGAGGGTTAAAATTGGCAGTCAGCCCATCATATGTCAATAAATATTCAGGGTTTGTTAAAGATTCCCAAGCAGTTCCAGAGAATGAATCCTCCTCCTAGTGAGAGGAAGACACAGTTCTGTCTGACACTTGGGTGGACTTCTAACTAGCCAGTTGGATTGCCACAGACTTCTCTTCTTCGTTGTTCTCTCTGTCTGGGCTTCATCTTCACCCACCTCCTCACCTTTAACAGATATACTGACCTTTTCTCAGCTACAATCAACTCTGAGGAATGGTCACAGGGCCTGAAATGTTAACTCTGCTTTCTCTCCACAGATGCTGCCTGAGTTATCGCAGCAATTGATGTTTCTGCTTCTCTTCTTGAGGATGGGGTATGACGTGTTGTTTGCACCCTTGTCATTTTTCATCCAACCTTTCAGGCCAGTGTCTTTCACCAGACTTATTTTTGTTGAAAGACCGCAGACCTGAAATGTTAACTTTGCTTCTCTTTCCAGAGAAGCTGACAGACTTCTAAGCATTTCCAGCAATTTTTGTTTTATTTTTATCATGAAAGGCTGGAAATCCTGACTTTTCATTCAGTTTGTATTTGAACTAATCTCAGTGGTACAATAAGCCTCTTCATTAGACAGCTTTGTGCACACTTTCTAATGTTGAGCATTTAAGTGGAGAGAATTGAAAATTTGGGCTTAGATTTAGAGATGGAAAGTAAGTGGTAAATTAATTAATATGTGAAAATTGTGAAAGGTTTTGATAAGAGTAAATAAAGAGAAACCTCTTTCCACTGTTAAGGTGGGAATCTGAAGACACAGATTTAGGAAAATTGTCAGATGAACCAGAAGGAAGATGAGGAGAATAAATTTCTTCACAGTGTATTATTAGATTTGATTTGATTTACTGCTGTCACAATTAACTAAGTACAGTGAAAAATTTTGTTTTGCAAGCAGTACAGACAGATCAGAACAAATAAAGACATACAAACCATATGGTGCTTAGAGCAAGGTATACAAAGTTACGACTGCACAGGAAGTGCACAAAAGCAAGGTCAACATTAGATTTGAAACTAGAGAGGTTCATTTAGCAAGGTGAAAGTGAGGACTGCAGTTGCTAGGATTAGAGTCGAGAGTGTGGTGCTAGAAAAGCACAGCAGGTTAGGCAAGAGCAGGAGAATCGACGTTTTGGGCAAAAACCCTTCACCAGGAATCATTCAACAGTCTAAAAACAGCAGGGAAGAAGTTGTTCTTGAACCTGTTAGTGTGTGCGTTCAAGCATCTGTGTCTTCTACCTGACAGAACATGTTGGAAGAGAGTATTTGTGATGTGGAATGCACTCTCTAAAGGGATGGTGGGATCACAGTCAATAAAATAGCTTTCAAAAGGCAATTGAATAAGTACTTCACAGGGAGGGGAAGTGCACCACTATAGGCAAAGAACTAGGCAGGTGCAAGAGGACGAATCAGACCTTTATTTTAAAGGGCTGGAAAAGGTTGGCCAAATCGCCTCCTCTTGTACTGTATCATTCTGTGAAGTTATTCCCACTTTTATACAATTCATTTTATACTGTTTCAGAGTCACTTGTCAGAAGTGACTTGCTCCAGCTGTCAACAGAATAATAAAGATCCTCTTCATTACTAGTTCATCAGGCTACATGATCAAAGCATCTATGCTTGACACGTCAATAGTTTTATCAATATCAATTATCTTCATTAATAATCTCAAACAGCTTAGTGAGAATAATCATGCATATTAACAATTTTTAACTTAATATTAATTACCATTGAAATATTAACCCAGAGAGAGATGGTGGTGCCTTGATATTTTATTTAGAAAGTAACACATTTTTGGGGTATACAATAGAAAAGTAAACATATGCCAGGATTTTAGTCAAAAAATCTATTTTCCATTTATGTCGTTTAAGTTTGGTTATGATCTAAAATTCTCTGTTATAGAATAATTGTCACAGTGGAATGTGGAGTACACTCAAAAATCAAACAAAGCCATTACAGTAACACTTTTGCATTATCTACCAGACATTTTCATAATGAAAATGTTTTAGACACTAATTTCCATCTGCCTCTTTGAAAGGAATCCTATTAAATGTATGTAAAAATACAGTGAAATACAATTTGAAGTTTTATGAACACTTATCCATGCACTTCCAGAGAATCATAAAAATCTTACAGCACACAAGGTAGCCATTTGGTCCATTGTATACCATGCTAGCTCTTTACCACAGCTATCTGGATACACTTGCTACAGTTTTCCCCAATCCCCTGCAAAACCTCCCTTCTCGTGTCTAACTGCATTTCTAATTCCCACTTGAAAATTACCACTGAATCTGCTTCCATCACTTTTTGAATCAGTGGATTCTTTATCCCAGTCATCTCTTGTGATCAAAGATCCTCCTTGATCCTTTTAACAATTGGCTAAACCATGTGCCTTCCAGTGACAGGAATCCCTATCAGCAAGACTTCTGTCAATTTAACCTATTTTTCTAATCTGTTCAGAGATGTTACTGTATACCCCTGGAGCAGATGGGACTTGAACCCAAACCTCTCCTTCCAGGGGTAGAGACACTACCACTGCACCACGAGAGAGACCAAAAATTAGCTCACTCACTGATACTCAGTTTGGATTTTTCAAGATCCACACAGCTCCTGACCTGATGCAAGCACAGACAAAGAAGTGAAGTGAGATAACTGATTGATAACTATGCAGCACTTGACTGAGTATACAGGCATTCAGGAGATCTAGCAAAGCTGAATTCAACAATGCACAAAGGAAGTTGGTTGTGGTTTTTGGAAGTCAGTAATCTTAGTCCCAGGAAATTTCTGCAGGGGTACGTGATGGGTAGGCCTAGTGGTATTATTGCTAGATTATTAATCCAGAGACTCAGACAAAGTTCTGGGAACCTGGGTTCAAATCCCGCCACGGCAGATGATGGAATTTGAATTCAATAATAAGGTGGAAATAGGAGTATAATAATAATCGTGAAACCATTGTCAGGAAAAACCCATTTGGTTCACTAACGTCCCTAAGGGAAGGAAACTACTGTCCTTGCCTGGTCACGCCTAAATGTGATTCCAGACCCACAGCAACATGGGTGACTCTTAACTACCCTCTGGGCAATTAGGGATGGGCCACAAATGCTCACTCAGCCAGTGACACCCACATCCCATGAATAAAATAAAGTTCCTCAGGGTATTGGCCTAATTTCAGCACTTCACTTTTTCATCGATGACCTATGCTCCACCATTAGGTCAGAAGTGGGAATTTCGCTGTTGATTGCACAATTTGCAGTACAATTTGCAACTCCCCAGATGCTGAAACAATCTGTATCCATATACAACAAGACCTGGACAATGTTCTGCTTGGGCTGATAAATGGCAACTGACATCCACACCGTACATCAATCAGAAAGTTACAATCTCCAGTAAAAGTGAATCTAATCATGGCTGTTTATTAATCTGTAGCTTTATCTTAATTGAATCCCAAAATACTGTGGTTTGCAGAGCAGGTCACCATCAAGACAAAAGCAGCCCCCTTGATCAGCACCCTAGCTACTGGTTAGCTTAGTTAACTGGGCACTTGGTTTCAAAGCAATGCAAGGCCAACAGTGTGGGACCAATTCCTGGACCAGGTAACGTTACCATGAAGGTTCCACATCTCTATCTTGCCTGGGGTGTGGTGACCAGGAGAAAGTAAGGACTGCAGGTGCTGGAGTACAGAGTCAAAAGGTGTGGCACTGGAAAAGCACAGCAGGTCAGGCAGCGTCCAAGGAGCAGGAGAATCAACGTTTTGAGGATGAGCCCTTCATCAGGAATGTAGAAATGGAGGGGGCTGAGAGATAAATAGGAGGATGGGGGTGGAGCTGGAGGAAGGTAGCTGGGAAGGTGATAGTAGATGCTGGGGTGGGGGGGGTGCGATGGTGATAGGTCAGAGTGGAGGGTGGAATTTAATAGGTGGGAAACAAGATGGACAGTTCAAGAAAGCAGTGCACAGTTGGAAGGTTGGATCAGGGATGAGGTGGGGGAGGGGATGTGAGGAAACTGGTGAAGTTGATGTTGATGCCGTGTGGTTGGAGTGTCCCAAGGCCACCCTGACCTTAAGTTCATCTGGACCATCTCAGATACCTCCCTCCTCTTGTTGGACCTCCCCATCTCCATTTCTGGTGACCAACTCAATCGCAGCTATCTACATCAAACACACCTCCTCCAGACTACACATCTTCCCACTCCCCCTCTTGTAAAAACACTATCCCTTACTCCCAATTCCTCCGCCTTTGCTGTATCTGCTCCCAGGAGGAGCAGGACATCCCAGATGGCCTCCTATTTCAAGGACCGCAATTTCCCCTCCCACGTGATCAACAATGCCTTCCAATGCATCTCCTCCACTTCCCGGACCTCCGCCCTCGAAACCTACCCCTCCAACCGCAATAAAGAAAGAACCCCCTTGGTCCTCAACTTCCACCCCACTAATCCCCAGATACAGCCCACCATTTCCGTCACCTACAATCAGACCCCACCATCAGAGATATATTTCCCTCCCCATCCCTATCAGCATTCCACAGAGACCATTCCATCTGTGACTCCGTCGTTAGGTCTACACCCTCCACCAACCTACCCCCCACTCCAGGCACCAGAAGAGGTGTAAAACCTGCACCCACAACTCCCTCCTCACCTCCGCCCAATGCCCCAAAGGATCATTCCACATCCGGCAGAGATTTCCCTGCACATCCAAATGCCTCATGTACTCTGTCCATTGCTCTCGATGTGGTCTCATTTACATTGGGTAGACAGGATGCCACTCGCAGAACGTTTCAGGAAATATTGCTGGGACACATACATCAAACAACCACTTCACCACTCTGCCAAGGACATGCAAGTCCTAGGAGTCCTCCACCGCCAAATCCAAACCACCCAACACATGAAGGAAGAACGCCTCATCTTCCACTTCACACCCTCCAACCACACAGCATCAACATAGACTTCATCAGTTTCTTCAACTCCCCTCCCACCCATCTCATTCCAGATCCAACCCTCCAACTATGCACCACCCTCTTGAACTGTCCTACCTGTCCATCTTCCTTCCCACCTATCTGCTTCACCTTCCCCTCTGGCCTATCCCCATCACCCCCAACAGAACTTATCTAGCACCTTCCCACAGCTCCACCCTCACCCTCCTATTTATCTGTAAGCCCCCTTCCTCCCACTCCTCCCTACCCCCCAACATTCCTGATGAAGGTCTTATGTCCGAAACTTTGATTCTCCTGCTCCTTGGACGCTGCATGACCTGCTTGTGCTTTTCCAGTGCCACACTTTTTGACTGGGTTTGGTGACCTTCAGGTTGAGCTATCACTAGTTGTCTCTTTCTAGTGAAACAGCAGCTAAATGGAATTTGGTGACTTTACCTTTACTTAGTGCTTAAAGCTTTATAGCACATCGTTACAATGGTAGTTACTCATATTGCATAACCGATGACGACACATCACTCTTAACACCAAATGGCTAAGTCAGGGCTGACAGTCCTGCACAGAACTGAAAGAATGCTGCTCTGTAACAGGTGCCATCTTACAAGTGAGCTGTTAGATTAAAGCCCCATCTGCCTGCTTGGCTGGCTGTAATAGGTCACATGGCACCATACTGAAGATATAGTCAAAAACCACAGCACGTCAGGCAGAATCCAAGGAGCAGGAGTATCGATGTTGAGAGTCAGGAATGATGAAGGGCTATGCCCAAAATGTTGACTGTCCTGCTCTTCAAATGCTGCCTGATCTGCTATGCTTTTCCAGCACTACAATTTTTGACTCTGACTCTCCAGCATCCGCAGTCCTCACTTTCTCCCATTCTGAAGATAGGCAGGGGACTGATCGCTGCTGTCCTGGCCAGTACCACAAATTCAATAGATTATGTGGTGATTCTCTCATTGTTGTTTTTAAGAGTTCGCTACAGATAGATTGGTTGCATTTCTCACATCACCACAGTGACTACACTTCAAATAGTGCTTGTTGGACAGAAGGTGCTTTGGGATATCTGCAAGTCTATTATTACATGCAACAAACCCACTGGTTCGCAAACTCTTGATATTAGATGCCCTTTACCATGAGCGTAGCAGTACAGCAAGGCTAGTTGGTTAGATGGCTACAGTGTGGAGAAGAATAACACTACACCATGATTAACAACCCTAACTCTAAGTACACTACTTGTCAGGAGAGATCACACCCTAGCTATAAGGCAGTATGATCATATCATTAATAATTTATCATGTTAACTTCTTGGTATGTTGAGTATTTATTTATCTCTTTCTTGAGTTTATGGACTCCAAGTATTCCAAGTATGTTAACTGCAAATAGTTGTGAAAGGCATGTTACAAATCAAAGATATAATATTTTGTCACTATATTGTTCATTACACCTAAACTAGCATTTTAAATGTGAGCAGCCTCCAGCCATTTGAATGATAAGATTTATGAACTGAGAAGTATCTTGTGAATTGGCATATGGTGAAGATCAAATGCGTTGTATCCAGGGAACAATGTAAGATAAGTGGAGAATTTCTTATTAATTCAGTCAAGGTAATTAAAATGGGATTTATTTCAAGAGTTATTTCATCCTTTACCATTGAACCAGGGAGCTTAAGGGAAAATATTGTAGAAAGAAATTAAGCTTGAGGATCTAATTATGATGACTGACAACTGACCAACATGCTGACTAAAAATATTATCTTGTCTTTCATTATAACATAGTCTCAGATGAGACTTGATATTTAGATTATGCTACAGAATTTCAACTATCTGTATTGTACTTAGTCTGTTCCAAACTGACAGACAGATCTATAATGCTCTCATTCACCATTACACTCATTCTGTTCCATTAAAGATACAGGTGCAGCAACCAGAGTTTCACTCAGCTCCACAGGGATACTGGAGTGATCACATCAAGTGCAATTATGGTCTCCATATTCCAAAGACAATAGAGACTTTGGAGAAGGATATAAAGGATTTGTAAGGTTGAGAAATTATACCCATTTATGTCTTTTTGCTCTAAATGTAAGATCGTCTATAACAACCTCAGTAGGAAATCAGGAGTAACTCCTTTACCAGCAATTGGCTTTGGTGTATCCAATCTTATTACAATGGAAGCATTTTAACTTTTGTATATTACTTTTTGTTTCCAGCATTTCCCCTTTAAAACTTTGGCATCATCTGTCTGTTCTCTAAAGTTAGTAACTCTTCATCCACAAATTTTGTATTCCTCCACATTCCTTCTAGATTTCCATTTCTGCCCCTATAATTGTTTCTGTGAGATTTCATAGGTACCTCTGCCAGAACTGTTGCTTCTTCTCAATGTATACCTAAATATGTTTTTGCGTCTGCAGACATGCTATCTATGATTTCTTCTAAAATCTCCATTACCTTTTCAAATATTTTCTCTATCATGAGAGATCGCAACCATTTATTCTGCAGCATTTCTTTTCCCTTGCAAATTTGATCATTTCTGTCCAATTTCTTTCTTGTCATCCTAACATTTACTTGATAAGCTTCAGCAGAAGCTCATAAGCTTTGAGTGTTGCCTCTTTGACAGTTTTGTACTCTACAGATTGTTGCTCTAAAAAAATTAGCTTCCACAGTCATTGCTGTACCTGTCAAAATACTATGTAATATTTAGGCCCAAACTTCTTTTGACCACTTCATCTGTCCAACTACCTTCTCAAATGAGGTAAAATAAGTTTCAACTCCAACCTCATTAAATTTAGGCACTTAGGATAAGCATACAATGTTGCAGATTTGGTTTTAACAATAAAACAAGTTTACTATGTAAAAGAAATAAAGATCAGATGGAATAAACCAAACTATTTACATATAGTTAAAAATCACACAACACGAGGTTATAGTCCAACAGGTTTAATTCGAAGCACATTAGCTTTTGGAGCAAATCATATTTACATATAATACACTTTTAAGAACTTTGACTACACTCCTTACAATGAGGCAAACTACTTCTTAACAATTCTAACTAGCTCCCTTTCTGAATCACAGATTTCCATGGCACAGAAGGAAGGAAATCGATACTGGCTGTTCAAATAAGCATCATTACAATTTCCTGCTTTATCTTCATACCCTTGCACACTATTTTATCCAAATAATCATCCAATGATCTCATGCTTCCATTGATCATGCCTCCCCACATTTCCAGACACTGCCCTATTCCCTAACTATTTGGAGTGTGAAAAAGTCTTTTTTTCTCACAGCTCCCATACTTCCTCTGCATATCACTTTAAATCTATACCCACTCATTCTTGATCCGTTTACTACTGTATTCATCCCACTCATGATTTTGAAAATCTCCATCAAATCACCTCTCGGCCTTCTACTCTCCAAGAAGAACAGTCCCAACTTCAATCTACCTTCCTAACAAAAGTTTCTCATTCCTGAAACCTTTCTTGTAAGTCGTATCTGTGCTATTTACAATGCATTCACATCTTTCCTACAATGTGGCACTCACAACTGTACACAGTACTTTAGCTGCGGTCTTATGTATATCTCAGCAGCAACTGCTCTACCTGTCCTCCTTCAGCCACATCCTTGCAGAACTGCCCAAACAGAAATTAAAATAAAACCTGTTTCTTCTCCAAGCTAATCAAAAGACAAAAAAAACTTATCTCTAAGCTGGAACAACTGTTTATATTGTTCATTTATGAATGTCTTCCAATGTAAACAAAAATCCATTCTTCCTCAGAAGTCTATCACACTTTTGTTTTTAAAAAAAATCACCATGACTGCAGAAATATTTACAAATTAATCATGAAGCCCCTACAGACACACAGAAAATCCCACATACCACTAGTTCAAAATTCACAAACCCAAACACAAAAATAAATATCACATATACAATATAATATAAAAGATCGCACATTTTACATCTCTTCTCAACCTTTTCACACTTCCTTTATAAGAACTGTTAGTTCATTTGCCAATCAACTTAAATATGTCTGGTTCTTTATCCTTCTGCACACGGAAAGTTTCTATTACATTGACTAGGTCCCTTGCGATTATCTGGTCATTAATACATTACAGCTTGTGGGAGACTGCTGTGTCCAAATGCTGTGTATATTTCCTACATTACAACAATGAAGACACTTCAAGACCACTTCGTTAGCCGTTAAACACTTTAAGATTTCCTGAGGTCCTGAAAGGCACAAAAAATGCAAGATTCTATTCCTTCTTTCAATAGTGCTAACTTTGGTGAATTTGCTCAACAAAAAAATGTCACAAGGTATCTGTAAAGGAACACATATGTAGATCATTTTATTTTGTTCTTCCTGTGAGATTTGCAATGCATTTCTTCTCAGGTCAGCCATTAATTGGCAATTCTGGAGATCACAGACAAAGCTGCTTGAAGATTTCACTCAGAAAAATCAAAAAAGAACCAAGATGTTTAATCAAGTTGTTTCTAAAGTTTCTAAAGATGTGCTAAGTAAATAGAAACATTTCAAAGAATAAGAGTTGGTTTTGTCTGTGTTTGAAACTTCATTTACTGAAGCCTTGAGCTTTTCTTTTGTTGCATTTTGGTGGGAAGAGAATGGACAGATAATATAAATTATAGGGTACAATTCTAAAAGGGTGTGGATCAGATGGGCCTGAGTATTTCTGCACATAAATCATTAAAGGTGGTTTGATAAGCTGAAAAAGTGGTTTGCTTAGACACATAGAAAGCTAGCTTTATAAAAGGATGCATAAAGTACAAAAATAAGCAAGTTATGATGAAAATTGTGTTAAATGTTAAGCTGACTTTAAGATGCATGCGAAGGCATTAGGGGACAGAAAATATTTGCAAGGATGGTTCCAGAATGAAGGGTGTAAGCCATGAGGATAGAGTGGAGAAGATGGGACAGGTCTCTTTGGAGACAAAAAGGTTGAGAAGAGACTGAATCAAGCTTTTCAAAAGAATGAGTGGTCTGGACAGAGTAAACGGGGAGAAATATTTCCCTTTGGTGGTAGAACTAAGAACCAAAGGACACAGATTTAAGGTGATTGGCAAAACAACAAAAGAGGACAAGGAGAAAATATCATTTATCCAGTATACGGTTAAGATCTGCAATGCCTGACAGTGAGGTGGAGGCAGACTCAATCATGGCTTGGAAAAGCGTATTGGATAATTATCTGAACAGAAAAAATAATTCAGGGGTAGAGGGAGAAAAAAGCAATTTGAACTAACTGAGTTGCCCTTGCAAAGAGACGACACAAAATCATGAGTGTGGTGTTGGAAAAACCCAACAGGTCAGGTTGCATCCGAACAGCAGGAGAATCACCGTTTTGGGAATAAACCCTTCATCAGGAATGAAGTTGGTTTTAACCTTACAGCAAAGCCTCTTCCAAGGATGCGGCTCACTTTCTCATACCCGACTAGCACCACACTCTCGACTCTGATCCCCAGCATTTGCAGTCCTCACTTTGCCCTAGAGAAATGACACACACATAATGAGGTGAATGGTTTCCTTGTGTGTTGTTAACACTGTGTGATTCATTTTCTCTTCATGCAATGTCCTTATCGCCTAAGAGTTGCCAATAATATCAAAATGGGTCAAGCAGTAGGCTTTGATCCAAGAACGACCCCAGTCAGTATGGGGACCAAACTCATCTTATTAAGCACTCTGCTCCATTCAGCTGAGTTGACTGGTCTCTTCCATAATTCTGCAATTGTTTAATCAGACATCTTTGACACAGGCAGAAATGTTGAGAAGCAATGAGCCCTCTTTGACCCTGTCACTGAATTTTGTGTATGTAGGAAGTGAAAAGAGGGAGTATAAGTCATAGATAAAACTTAAAACAAAAACTCAATAGATCTGCTCATGTGTATGTTTTGAAATGAATATGACTTCTTCAGACACTTCCAGCATTTGAAATATTTTCCTTTTGGTTTTGGGAGTATAAATCTGCAGACATCACAAATTATGCCCCAGTGCACATAGCATTCAATAATTCACAACTGACCAACTGCAGAATCACAAAACTAAAACACTGCAGATGGTGAAAATCTGCAATAAGTGCTAAAAATACTCAGCAGCAACTGTGTATAGAAGAGAGAGAGACCAGTTAAATATTTTATGCTAATGACCTTACATCAGAACTAGGAACATTAGAATTGTAATCAACTTTAAGTAAGTGAAAAAGAGAAGATCGAGGATAGAAATGAGTGGTAGCTCCAAAATAGGCTGGAAGAGAGGAGAAGTTTATTAATAATGAGTTCATGGTACAAACCCAAAGGAAATGATAATAGGACAAGTATAAAACAAAAAGTATACCAAAAAGGCATGTGAAAGGCAGAAACATGAACAACAGCCATCACAAAACACAGAAAAAATGAAACCAAGAGAGAAACAAGAGAGATACCAAAACCAGCAAAGACAAAGGGAACAAAGTGGGGACAAAGATTATAAACTGCACTGCAAGATGCTTAGTGTAAAAGTGAGGCACTATTCCTCATATTTTTGTTGAGCTACATTGGAAATGTGTGGGAGGCTGAGGACAGATAGGTCAGAGTAGGAGAATAGCTGGAGAATTAATGATAAATGATCGGAGTTGACAGTCATGTTTACAAATGGAACAGATATGTCCTACACAACCACTGATTTATTACAACACCAGAGCAATTATAGCAGGATTCAAGTTTGCACAGAGGCTGACAGGGAATCAAGCACCTACATCATTCCACTCTCACATTGGGAGTTTGCTTTATGATTAGAATTGCATGACATATTTAGAATCATAGAATACCTACAAGTCTGCACTAACCCTCCAAACAGCATCCTATCCAAACCCACGTTCCCACCCTATCCTCATAACCACACATTTTCCATGGCTAATCCATCTATACATCCCTGAACACTATGGGCAATTTAGCTCACAGAAAATGTTGCAAAATACTCAGCATATCTGCTAACATCTCTGGAGAAACAAATAAACAAACCTAACATTCACTTTAAGTTAACAATCTTCACCAGTGGAAGAATGTGTAAAATGACATTGTTGCCAGTTCTGAGGAAAGGTGACTAACCTGAGACAGTATTTCAGCATTCGTCACAGCCTCCACAGATGCTTCCTGCCCTGCTAAGTACTTATTGCATTTTTTTTGCAGGGTCCCAGACTTTATCGGATTTTGACCCCTGCCAGCTAATTTGCGTTCCTTTTTCTTTGCAGGGGTAAAATACAGCTTTTAGCATAAGCTAACACACAGTTGGATGAGTGATTTGGTCACTGGCACATACATCAAAGCTAGGACACCCAGCACTAAAAACCTGCTACCAAGCAATAAAAGACCAGAGTTGTATTTGGATAGATGTTTTATGAACACTGATCCATTGCTCTTCTCCCCCGCAGGAATTCCAATAACTTTTCTTTTGCAATTTAATGAAGATTTGTATGGATCAATATGATAGTAAGATTTGAAAGAAGAGGCTCAAGCAGATAACACATTCATTTTCTGGGTTTTAACACAAGCTGATTTAAGTATGAGAACTGGGTTCTATTGATCTGTAGTTGTTTATGCAGACCAACCAAGGATAATTGTCAGTTTGGCTCAATCTTACTGTTCGGAAGTGAATGCTCTGACTTTGAATTTTGTGTTACTTCACAAAATAATTGAGATCATTGACCTCTTAAAAATATATATAAAATTACTTATCACACAAACTTGCAATAAGATGAGTCATTGGTATATTGGACAGTTCATAGATTTTGGGTGTAAGGCTAGTTAAATCATGTTGAATCTGATGTATCTTTTTTAATACCACTTCCGAAAACTTGTTTTCTCTCTGGCACATTTTAAATGTTTGATGTGAGCATCACTGGTTTGGCCAGCTCCTGTTGCCTATCCCTGATTTCCCTCAAGAATGTCTTCATTGGTCAGAGTTAAAAATCACACAACACCAAGTTATAGTCCAACAGGTTTAATTGGAAGCACACGAGCTTTCAGAGCGATGGTCCTTCAACAGGTGGTACACGAAGGAGCGTCACTCCGAAAGCTAGTGTGCTTCCAATTAAACCTGTTGGACTATAACCTGGTGTTGTGTGATTTTTAACTTTGTACACCCCAGTCCAACACCGGCATCTCCAATTCATTGGTCAGTGCATTGAATATAGGAGTTGGGGTGTCATGTTGCATCTATACAGGGACATGTTATGGCTGTGCAGGAAACTGATGAGGCCACTTTCAGAATACTGCATTCATTACTGGTCTCCTTGCTATAGGAAAGATGTTATTCAATTTGAAAAGGTTCAGAAAAGATTTACAAGGATTTTGCTGGGATTGGAGGATTCGAGTTATAGGGAGAGGTGAATAGGCTGGGCTTTTTGCCCTGCAGCATCAGAGACAGAAAGGTAACCTTATAGACATTTATAAAATCATGAGGAGCACGGAAGGCTGAATAGCCAGGAGAAGGGAGTCCAAAACTAGAGGGCATAGGTTAAAGGTGAGAGGGGAAAGATTTAAAAGTGACCTGTTATGACACAGGGTAACCCGCCCGCCACTAATTTAAACCCAACACACAGAAAAGATTCATCCCATGCTGTAACCTGTGAAAATTCAAGAGGCCAAGAACTATTTAAAATAAAAATTAACTTTATTTCTTAAAGTATAACAGAGAATAATGAACTAATAGCTGTTTACAACTCCTTCCTCAAACCTATCTTTTACTTTCCCTTCTATAATACTGGTCCAATAAAACACCCGAGTAAGATTTACCTAAAATTCAAATTTCAAAACCAGCCAGCTGTCGGATCTTTCCTTTGGAGCTTCCTCTGCAGATTTTCTTCTTCTTAGGGATTTCTGTTTCACAGGTCATTGATAAATAAAGGTATCTTTAAGAAAGCAATGTTTCAGACAATCTATACATGCTGGTGGCTTGGCAGTTTTTCTTTCAACTGTTCAATTTTTCCCAGTCTTAACCCCCAAAGCACCAGATGGTTTCATTGGTTTTTAACATTGTCAATATACTAAAGTCAAAACTTGATTAGAGGTTGGTATTTTGGGGTATAGTTTAAACTGATTGGTCAAATTCGAATTTGTTTTTTTTGTCTCATAGCAACTCACCCAGTGCTAGCCGCTGGACCAAATTGTACTTTGTAAATTCTCCAGCACTTGGTGTGCTTGCTAAGTCCTTCACTCTCTTAAAGGTACAGTACACTTCTACACCTTCAAAACACCTCCCCCCTTAAGAAATAAATAAACCATCATAATGAAAAGATGGCTTCTTTATTTTCTGTTCTTTAAGCACATTACCATAACATACAGAAAACTTTAACCTAAGTTCACCTTAACTTCTTCCTATATACCGATATATGGCATTAAATAAATACAAATCTCATCTAAACTTTATTAGTTAAATCCGTGATAATGCATCTGTGATTTTATTCTTACGACCTGCTACATGTACAATTTTTAAATTAGAAGTCTGTAACATAAGACTCCAATGAAATAGTCTCATATTCTTGGCTTTAAAATGTTCTAAGAACATAAGAGGATTGTGATCGGTGTACACAACTTCTCCGATACATTGTTTGTGACATACACATTAAAATGTTGTAAAGCCAGTACCAAACTCAGTAGTTCTTTTTGACTAAGGAGCATTACCTCTGATGGATGTGGAGTTTCTTCAAAACGTAACCAACTGGCAGTTCAATCTTGTCTCATCTTTCTGTAGCAGTACAGCTCCAATTCCTATGTCACTAGCATCAATAGCGACTTTAAAAGGTTTTGAAAAGTTTGGTGTAGCTAAAACTGGTTTGGTGGCTAATATGGCTTTCAAATGGTCAAATGCCTCCTGGCATTGTTCTGTCCATCGAAACTTTGTGTTCTTCTTCAGCAAATCAGTTAACGGTGTCACTACACTGTTGAAATATGGAACAAACCTCCGATAGAATCCACTGAGTCCTAAGAATCAAAGCACTTCTTTCTTCGAGGTTGGTCATGGAAATTCCTCGATGGCCTTCATCTTTGCATTCCGTGGGGTCAGCTTTCCATGACGTTCCATGTTATGTCCCTAGAATGTCATTTCTACTTTCACGAATTCACTTTTATTTATTACCAGTTTTGCTTCTCATAGTCATTCAAAGAGCTCTGCCAACTGAACCATGTGTTCTTTCCAAGATCACTATATCGTCCAAATAGACTGCATAGTTTATTAACCCAGCCACAACTCTGTACATGAGTCTTTGGAATGTGGCAGGTGCATTCTTCATTCCAAAGGGCATCACTTTAAATTGATATAGCCTATTTGGGGCTACTTCTTCATGCACAACATGTTGGAGGCGGGATCAATCAAACACACTATTGGAGGATGGCTAGAACCACATTACTCCAGGCAAATAGGGAGTATTCCATCACAGGCAGCATCCGAGGAGCAGGAGAATCGACGTTTCGGGCATAAGCCCTTCTTCAGGAATGAGGAGGGTGTGCCAAGCAGGCTAAGATAAAAAGTAAGAAGGAGGGACTTGGGGGAGGGGCGTTGGGAATGCGATAGGTGGAAGGAGGTTAAGGTGAGGGTGATAGGCCGGAGTGGGGATGGAGGCAGAGAGATCAGGAAGAAGATTGCAGGTCAAGAAGGAGGTGCTGAGTCTGAGGGCTGGGACTGAGAAAAGGTGGGGGAAGGGGAAATGAGGAAACTGGAGAAATCTGCATTCATCCCTTGTGGTTGGAGGGTTCCTAGGCAGAAGATGAGTCGCTCTTCCTCCAGACGTCGTGTTGCCATGGTCTGACGATGGAGGAGGCCAAGGACCTGCATGTCCTTGGCGGAGTGGGAGGGGGAGTTAAAGTCTTCAGCCATGGGGCGGTTGGGTTGGTTGGTGTGGGTGACCCAGAGGTGTTCTCTGAAGTGTTCCGCAAGTAGGCGGCCTGTCTCCCCAGTGTATAGGAGGCCACATCGGGTGCAGCGGATGCAGTAAATGATGTGTGTGGAGGTGCAGTGAATTTCTGATGGATATCGAAGGATCCCTTGGGGCCTTGGAGGGAAGTGAGGGGGGAAGGTGCGGGCGCAAGTTTTGCAATTTTTACGGTTGCAGGGGAAGGTGCCGGGAGTGGAGGTTGGGTTGGTGGGGGGTGTGGTCTTTCCGGAATGCTGATAGGGGTGGGGAGGGAAATATATCCTTGGTGGTGGGTTCCATTTGGAGATGGCGGAAATGACAAAGGATGATCCGATGTATCTGGAGGTTGGTGGGGTGGTAGGTGAGGACTAGTGGGGTTCTATCCTGGTGGCGATTGGAGGGGCGGGGTTCAAGGGCGGAGGAGCGGGAAGTGGAGGAGATGCGGTGGAGAGCATCGTCAACCACGTCCGAGGGGAAATTGAGGTCTTTGAAGAAGGAGGCCATCTGCGTTGTTGAGTATTGGAATTGGTCCTCCTGGGAGCAGATGTGGCAAAGGCGAAGGAATTGGGAATATGTCATGGCGTTTCTACAGGGGCCAGGGTGGGAAGAGGTGTAATCTAGGTAGCTGTGGGAGTCAGTCGGTTTATAGTATACGTCCGTGTTGAGTCGGTCGTCCAAGATAGAGATGGAGAGGTCTAGGAAGGGGAGGGAGGAGTCTGAGACGGTCCAGGTAAATTTGAGGCCGGGGTGGAAAGTGTTAGTAAAGTGGATGAACTGTTCAACCTCCTCGTGGGAGCACGAGGTAGCGCCGATACAGTCATCAATGTAGTGGAGGAAAAGGTGGGGAGTGGTGCCAGTGTAGCTGCGGAAGATGGACTGTTCCACATATCCTACGAAGAGGCAGGCATAGCTAGGGCCCATGCGGGTGCCCATGGCTACTCCTTTGGTTTGGAGGAAGTGGGAGGATTGAAAGAAGAAGTTGTTACGAGTGAGGACCAGTTCAGTCAGTCGTAGGAGAGTGTCAGTGGAAGGGTACTGGTTGGTTCGGCGGGAAAGGAAGAAGCGGAGGGCTTTGAGTCCTTCGTGATGGGGGATGGAGGTGTATAGGGACTGGATGTCCATGGTGACGATAAGGCGTTGGGGGCCGGGTAAGCGAAAATCATGGAGGAGCTGGAGGGCATGGGTGGTGTCCCAAATGTAGGTGGGGAGTTCTTGGACTAAGGGGGAGAGGACCGTGTCAAGGTATGCAGAAATGAGTTCGGTGGGTCAGGAGCGGGCTGAGACAATGGGTCGGCCAGGGCAATCAGGTTTGTGGATTTTGGGCAGGAGGTAGAAACGGGCGGTGCGGGGTTGTGGGACTATGAGGTTGGAGGCGGTGGATGGGAGATCCCCTGAGGTGATGAGGCTATGGATGGTCTGGGAGATGATGGTTTGGTGGTGAGAGGTGGGGTCATGGTCAAGGGGGCAGTAGGAGGAGGTGTCCGCGAGCTGATGTTTAGCCTCAGCAATGTAAAGGTCGGTGCGCCAAACTACCACCGCGCCTCCCTTGTCTGCCAGTTTGATGGTAAGGTTGGGGTTGGAATGGAGGAAGTGGAGGGCTGCACATTCCAAGGGTGAGAGGTTGGAGTGGGTGAGAGGGGTGGAGAGGTTGAGGCAGTCAATGTCACGGTGGCAGTTGGCTATGAAGAGATAGAGGGCGGGTAAGAGACCAGCACAGGGTGTCCAGGTGGATGGGGTGCGTTGGAGGCGGGAGAAGAGGTTGTCAGAGGGTGGGCGGGAGTCCTGGTTGGAGAAGTAGGCGCGGAGGCGAAGGCGGCGGAAGAATTGTTCGATGTCTCGCCATGTGTTGAATTTGTTAATCCAGCAGCATAGGGGGATGAAGGTGAGGCCTCTGCTGAGGATTGATCTATCATCCTCAGAGAGGGGTAGGTCTGGAGGGATGGTGAAAATACGGCAGGGCTGGGAGCTAGGACCTGGTGTGAGGCTGGAGATCGGCGAGGGGGCAGAGATCGGCATGGTCGCGGAGACATATTCGGCGTGGTCGGTGTGTAGGCGAGTGACATCACTGGGAGCGGAAGAAGATGCTGCAACGGCAACTCCGGGGGCGGAAGTGGCTGCGGCGAATGCAGAAACGGTGTTGTTCCCGGTGGCGTGGACCCTGCGGAGGCCGCGAATCTGTCGTCGATGGTCTTCCTGGCGATCGTCGAGGCAGTTGCCTGGGCAGAGATTGCGGAGGTTGCATGATCGGTGGGGGCGGAAGTGACGTCATGGTTTGCGGCGGTGGTTGCTGCAGTGGCTGCGTGGTTAATGGACATCCAGTCCCTATACACCTCTATCCCCAATCACGAAGGCCTCAAAGCCCTCCGCTTCTTCCTTTCCCACCTAACCAACCAGTACCCTTCCACCGACACCCTCCTTCGACTGACTGAACTGATCCTCACTCTTAACAACTTCTCTTTCCAATCTTCCCACTTCCTCCAAACTAAAGGAGTAGCCATGGGCACCCGCATGGGCCCCAGCTATGCCTGCCTCTTCGTTGGATATGTGGAACAGTCCATCTTCAGCAGCTACACTGGCACCACCCCCCACCTTTTCCTCCGCTACATCAATGACTGTATCGGCGCTACCTCGTGCTCCCACGAGGAGGTTGAACAGTTCATCCACTTTACTAACACCTTCCACCCTGACCTCAAATTTACCTGAACCGTCTCAGACTCCTCCCTCCTCTTCCTAGACCTCTCCATCTCTATCTCGGACGACCAACTCAACACGGACGTATACTATAAACTGACTGACTCCCACAGCCACCTAGATTACACCTCTTCCCACCCTGCCCCCTGTAAATACGCCATCCCATATTCCCAATTCCTTCGCCTTCGCCGCATCTACTCCCAGGAGGACCAATTCCAATACCGACCAACCCAGATGGCCTCCTTCTTCAAAGGCCGCAATTTCCCCTCGGACGTGGTTGACGATGCTCTCCACCTCATCTCCACCACTTCCCGCTCCTCCGCCCTTGAACCCCGCCCCTCCAATCGCCACCAGGACAGAACCCCATTTGTCCTCATCTACCACCCCACCAACCTCCAGATACATTGGATCATCCTTCATCATTTCCGTCACCTCCAAACGGACCCCACCACCAAGAATATATTTCCCTCCCCACTCCTATCAGCGTTCCGGAAAGACCACTCCCTCCGCGACTCCCTTGTCAGATCCACACCTCCCCATCAACCCAACCTCCACTCCCGGCACCTTCCCCTGCAACCGCAATAAATGCAAAACTTGTGCCCACACCTCCCCCCTCACTTCCCTCCAAGGCCCCAATTGATCCTTCAATATCCATCAGAAATTCACCTGCACCTCCCCACACATCATTTACTGCATCCGCTGCACCCGATGTGGCCTCCTATACATTGGGGAGACAGGCCGCCTACTTTCGGAACGTTTCAGAGAACACCTCTGGGACACCCACACCAACCAACCCAACCACCCCGTGACTGAACACTTTAACTCCCCGTCCCACTCCGCCAAGGACATGTAGGTCCTTGGCCTCCTCCATCGCCAGACCATGGCAACATGACGCCTGGAGGAAGAGCGACTCATCTTCTGCCTAGGAACCCTCCAACCACAGGGGACGAATGCGGATTTCTCCAGTTTCCTCATTTCCCCTCCCCCACCTTTTCTCAGTCCCAGCCCTCAGACTCAGCACCTCCTTCTTGACCTGCAATCTTCTTCCTGACCTCTCCACCCCCACCCCCTCTCCGGCCTATCACCCTCACCTTAACCTCCTTCCACCTATCGCATTCCCAACGCCCCTCCCCCAAGTCCCTCCTTCTTACTTTTTATCTTAGCCTGCTTGGCACACCTTCCTCATTCCTGAAGAAGGGCTTATGCCCGAAACGTCGATTCTCCTGCTCCTTGGATGCTGCCTGACCTGCTGTGCTTTTGAGGCAAAACATTTTTAAGCTCTGATCTCCAGCCTCTACAGTCCTCACTTTCTCCTAGTATTCCATCACACTCCTGACTTGTGCCTTGTAGATAGTGGACAGACTGAGTTATTTCTCTCAGTATTCCCAGTCAGTCACCTGATTGTTTAGCCATAGTGTTTACATGGCCAGTCCAGGTTCACTTTCTGGATAATGGTAACGCCCAGGATATGGAGTCAGGAAGTCAATGTTAGCAATGTCATTGAGTATCAAGGGGAGATGGGTCTTCTTTTCGTTTGGAGGTGGACATTATATGGCAATAGCGCGCGTTTCAAATTGTCCCTCACTGAACGACAATTACCCCTCAACCAACATTCTCAAAGTAAGATTATCTGGTTATAATATGTGTGGTCTTGCTGTGCATAAATTGCCTGTTGTATTCCCTCCATTGCAACAGTGTCTACACTTGACAATGTACTAAATTCGCCGTGAAAACTGCGGACAGTCCCGAGAGGCGCCATATGAATGCATTCTTCTTTTCAGAGCCCCAAGATGCTTTTCCAGAGTAAATATCTGACTTCCTGATAGCCCGCCAGCGCCTGTCCGACCCCACACACTCACTTCTGAAGCAAATTCCAGTGTGTTCCTTTCTAAGTGCCCTACGGGTCTCCACAGGATCTGACAGGTACAGGAGGGGTTACTGGTGACAACATCGCGGCCCCAGGGACACTATCTGATGGCCAGGGGGGAAAAAAAACATATTGCGCCCTGATCACTGAGCCCTACCCACAGTTCAGCACAACAATCCCAAATAAACAGCAAGAAATTGGTTTTAATTAAATATTAGCGATGGCGCGTGACGCGCATAAAAAAAAAGCAAGTAATGAGGCTGGAAGATGTAACTTTAGTTTCTGTCTCTACAGATCCGGGAGATGCAAACTCTCAACATCTGGACCCGGAACCCAGGAGAGGGCTGGAAGCCGATGGATTTTGACAAACATCAGGGAACTCATGTGCTTTATTAGTGGCACAGTGTACGGGGTGATAATCAAGTTAAATGGCAAAAATCATTCTGGCACGCCAGGAGCATGCGAGATATGATTTCTGTTCACTTTATTAACCTCAGCAAGTCCTCGGTGGAAATGGCAACACCACGAGCACTTATTAAAATCATTCCTGGGGCTGCGTTTCCTCTTGTTCCTTATGCTATCCGCTAGCCATTCTAATCCAAGGAGAATGTAGGAAGCCTCAGTGACGAGAGAGCTACACGCTATTAGATATTTACACTGACCTTTCTGGCAATATCTCTGAGACGGTTGCTGATAACCCCTTGTTAAATCGGAAATAGAAACAGCGGGTAAATGAAATTAAAGTGTTTTCCATGAGAAAATGAAGGAGATACTTCCTTTTTTTTCTCTAAGTGGGCTTTCTGTGGCTGTGATTTCCCGCTGTTCTTATGCACACTCAGTAGCTGCAGATTTCAGCAGTGGGGGATAAGCTGGCTGGAGTGGATGGATTAGTGGTGCTGGAAGAGCACAGCAGTATGGATGCTGAACCTTCAGAGAAATCGAGTGGGGAAAGGGGATTCCCCCTGCCTACAACGTCAACAACAACAACAGCTTGCATTTCCGTAGCGGCCATAATGTAATACAACGTCCTAAGACACTTTCAAGAAGCATGAGGATTGATCGCCAACACAAAAGCTCTCTACCGTATTTGCATTGATAAAACTTGGTATATCTGCCATATCCCTGAACACAGGTTATCAGATAGAGGGTGGATGTGTGTGAGCCGGGCTGGGGGTTGGACGTGTTGTATCCACATTTATGCCCAAATTTGATTACCACACATGTGGAAAGATGTAATAGCTTACCTGTGCATAACGGCCACAGCAGTTTTAAATCCGTTGCACATTGAACAAATGTATCCAAACATTGTGCCTCTTTCAATTAAACAAAAGCCTGAGAGACAATTATTCCCAGGCGCATTCCCTATAACCCTCGGGCTGCTGTCTCATTAGAGAGTGGGAGGTGATTAGTGGTGGTTTAACCTGAGGGTCACCACTTCTTAGGTGAGGGGAGAGGTTGAGAAGGAGTCCTTTATGGGGAACTCAGCCAGTTCAGGAATTAAACACATAAACACAGCTCACCAGTCAATTGAGCTAACCAACCCCCAAATGGTAACATATTGACCAATCAAGTTCAACCTCTCTGCTTTGAATTTAACAAAAGAACAGAGGATAAATGTTTCCTGGTGCATTCTATATAGTAAGTCTTAAGCAATCAAAGTCCACCTGCAAACCAATAAACACCCTCATCCTAGCGTTTTGATGAAGTCATTGCTGGATTCGGAACATTGATCTATTCTTCTCTGCACAGATGTTGCCAAACTTGCTGAGTTTCTCCAGCACTTCCTGTTTTTATTTCAAATTTCATACATCCACAATTTTTTTAGCATCTTTTTCTGATCCAGTATTAAATTGTTGTTCCCTTTGAGATTTTGTACTCCTTTAACTCTGTTCTGATCAGTGCTGGCTGAAATGTGGCATGGACAAAGGAGGAATACAGGTGAATTTAAACTATGATCATTTTGCCCCTTTTAATATCCAAGACAGTGGAGTGTTTGTTTGATTTTTTTCCTTTGTACTCCTGTTCCTTACTAAGGTAGGACGAAAGAAGTTCCCCAAAGCCTGGTTTTTGTATTCCAACTTTGAAAGTAAACCCTCAGTAAAATCCTTTAAGATTAAATCAAAGATAGGGTTTATTAACAAAACATTCAAATTGTGGGGAATTCCCTGGCTACTCCTTTCACACACAAACATTCAGGAAATTAAGAAGATCTAGACAGGAGAGGAGATTGCTTATACACTATTAAGCTTAGTAGTTCCAGAGGGATGAAACAAAAAACAATTCAAGTGATTTACAACTTCCTGGAGGTCAGTATTCAACAATAGTTTCCTTGATGCACTGGGAACATTTATAGTTCTCCTGTTTGCAGGCACCTTTCCAGCCAGCAACTCGGAAACTGAGCGGAAGCGTCCGAAAGAGACTGGCAACTCAACCTAGATTCTTGCTCTGCTTTTGGATGTGGAAAAGCAACTAACCCAGACTCCCACATATTTAAGCAAATCAATAAATTCAGATTTCAGTCATGTGACAAAGACAGGCACTTCAGGTACTGTTGGCCCGAATCAATGGATCAATTAGAACATCGTTAAGGTAGCAGTCTACCTTTACCTTGTTTATGAGTGATTGCACTGTGTTGTGACAGGTAACCTGTAAAAGCATTAGGGCTCATTTTAACATAACTGGTCTGAAGGTTTTCCTTTGTCTAGATCTATTTGGAGACAGACAGTTCATCTTCAGGTCATTTGTGTCAGTTTTAATTGGAATGTGTATGCAATGTAAGGGTATTCAGAAACTGCTGGAAATACAATTATGTATGGCATGGTGGCTCAGTGATGAGCACTGCTGTCTCACAGTGCCAGGGACTTAGGTTCAATTCTAGGAGAAAGTGAGGACTGCAGATGCTGGAGATCAGAGCTGAAAATGTGTTGCTGGAAAAGCGCAGCAGGTCAGGCAGCATCCAAGGAGCAGGAGAATCGACGTTTTGAGCATGAAGACTTTTGGGCTCATGCCCGAAACATCGATTCTCCTGCTCCTTGGATGCTGCCTGACCTGCTGCGCTTTTCCAGCAACACATTTTCAGCTAGGTTCAATTCTACTCTTGGCAACTGTCCGTGTGGAGTTTGTGCGTTCTGAGCCACCGAGTGGTTAGCACTGCTACCTCATAGCACCAGGGTCCAAGGTTCGATTCCAGCCTTGGGCGACTGTCTGTGTGGAGTTTGCACATTCTCCCTGTGTCTGCGTGGGTTTCCTCCGGGTGCTCTGGTTTCCTCCCACAGTCCAAAGATGTGCAGATCAGGTGAATTGGCCATGCTAAATTGCCCATCATGTTAGGTGCATTAGTCAGAGGGAAATGGGTCTGGGAGGGTTGGTGTGGACTTGTTGGGCCGAAGGGCCTGTTTCCACACTGTAGAGAATCTAATCTCCTCTCCCTGTGTCTTCATGGATCCCTTCTGGGTGCTTTGGTTTCCTCCCACAATCCAAAACTGTGCAGATTAAGTGGATTGGCCATGCTGAATTGCCCAGAGTGTCCAAGGATATGCAGGCAAGGTGGATGACCCATGGGAAATATAGGGTTGTAGGGTAGGAGTATGGGTCTGAGTGGGATGTCCTTTGGAGGGTTGATATCAATTCAAAGGGCCAAATGACCTGCTTCCACATGATGATTCAATGAGTTGCTCCCAACCTGAGACAAGCTTCACTGGAATTCTTGTGCAAATCTGCCACAAAGCACACCATAGCCCATGTTGCTCTGGCCTCAATAAAATTCCATTCCTGGTCTCCCTTCTCAACAATACATGCAACATAGAACATTACATTCGGTCTTAGATGTTGCGCCGAACTGTGGAACCAATCTGAAGCCTATCTATCATACACTATTCCATTTTCATCCATATATTTATCCAATGACCGTTTAAATGCCCTTCAAGGTGGCAAGTCTACTACTGTTGCAAGCAATGTGTTCCACGCCTCTACTACTTTCTGAGTAAAGAAACTATCTCTGATTTCTGCCCTACATCTATCATCCCTCAATTTAAAGCTATGTCCCCTCATGCTAGCCATCACCATCCAAGGAAAAAGGCTCTCACTGTCCATCCTATCTAACTCTCTGGTTATGTTATATGTCTCAATTAAGTCACCTTTCAACCTTCATCTCTCTCATGAAAACAGCCTCAAGTGCCTCAGCCTTTCCTCATAAGACCTTCCTTGTATATCAGAAATATCCTGGTAAATCTCCTCTGCATCCTTTCCAAAGCTTCTATATCTTTCCTATAATGCGGTGACCACAACTGTACGCAATATTCCAAGTGCGGCTGCACCAAAGTTTTGTACAGCTGCAGCATGGCCTCATGGCTCCGAAACTCAATCCCTCTACCAATAAAAGCTAACACACTGTATGCCTTCTTAACAACTTTATCAACCTGGGTAGGAACTTTCAGGGATCTATGTAATTGGACACCAAGGTCTCTCTGCTCATCCACACTCCCAAGAATCTTACTATTAGCCCTGTGTCATGGCACCTCATCCACCTGTTTGGTCATCATCTCAAAGAACTCAATAAGGTTTGTGAGGCATGACCTATCCTTTACAAAACCATGTTGACTATCCCTAATCAACTTATTCCTCTCGAGATGATTATAAATCCTATCACCTACAACCTTAGCCAACACCTTACCCACAACCGAAGCAAGGCTTGCTAGTCTATAATTATCAGGGTTGTCAAGGGGATAACATTGTTCAAGACTGGGGCTATCCTCCAGTCTTCTATTTCTGCAGACAATGATGACACAAAGATCAGAGCCAGAGGCTCTGCAATATCCTCCCTGGCTTTGCAGAGAATCCTTGGATAAATCCCATCCGACCCAGGGGACTTATCTATTTTCACACTTTCCAGAATTGCTAACACCTCCTCCTTATGCACCTCAATCCCATCTAGCCTAGTGGCCCATATCTCAATATTCTCCTTGACAACATTGTCTTTTTCCAGTGTGAATACTGACAAAAAATATTAAATTAGCACTTCCCTTATCTCCTCGGACTCCACGCACAACTTCCTATTATTATCCTTGATTAGCCATTATCTTTCTCTAGTCAGTCTTTCATTCCTGATATACCTGGAGAAAGCTTTAGGATTTTCCTTGATTCTATCTGAGAATGATTTCTCATGTCCCCTCCTGGCTCTTCTTAGCTCCCTCTTTAGGTCTTTCCTGACTAACTTTTAACTCTCAAGCCCCCGAAGTAACCTTTCTTGTCTCATCCTAATATAAGCCTTCTTCTTCCTCTTGACAAGAAATTTAACTTCTTTAGTAAACCACAGCTCCCTCGCTTGACCACTTCATCCGTGCCTGACAGGTACATACTTATCAAAGACACGCAGCAGCTGTTCCTTGAATAAACTCCACATTTCAATTGTGCCCATCCCCTGCAGTTTCCTTCCCCATCCTATGCATCCTAAATCTTGCCTAATTGCATCATAATTACCTTCCCCCAGCAATAAATCTTGCCCTGTGGCATATCCCTATGCCTTCCCATTGCTAAAGTAAACATAACCGAATTGTGGTCACTATCACCAAAGTGCTCACCTACTTCCAAATCTAACACCTGGCCAGGTTCATTACCCAGCACCAAATGCAATGTGGCCTCGCCTCTTGTTGGCCTGTCTACATACTGAGTCAGGAAACCCTCCTGCACACATTGGACAAAAACTGACCCATCTAAAGTACGTGGAGTCAGAGAATCATAGAGATGTACAACACAGAAACAGACTCTTTGGTCTAACTCGTCCATGCCGACCAGATATCCCAACCCAATCTTATCCTACCTGCCAGCACCCGGCCCATATCCCACCAAACCCTTCCTATTCATATATCCATCCAGATGCTTTTTAAATGTTGCAATTGTACTAGCCTCCACCACTTCCTCTGGCAGCCCATTCCACACACACACCACCCTCTGCTTGAAAATGTTGCCCCTTAGGTCTTTTTTTATATCTTTCCCCTCTCACCCGAAACCTATGCCCTCTAGTTCTGGACTCCCCATCCCCAGGGAAAAGACCTTGTCAATTTACCCTATCCATGCCCCTCATGATTTTGTAAACCTCTATAAGGTCACCCCTCAGCCCTAGCCTATTCAACCTCTCCCTGTAGCTCAAATCCTCCAACCCTGGAAAATTCCTTGTAAATCTTTTCTGAATCCTTTCAAGTTTCACAACATCCTTCCACTAGGAAGGAGGCCAGAATTGCATGCAGCATTCCAGCAGTGGTCTAACCAATGTACTGTACAGCCACAACATCTGTACTCCTCTACTCCTGACTCCTGTACTCAATACTCTGACAAATAAAGGAAAGCATACCAAACACCTTCTTCACTATCCTATCTACCTGCGACTCCATTTTCACTCCAAGGTCTTCCGCAACACTCTCCAGGATCTTACCATTAAGTGTATAAGTCCTACTAAGATTTGCTTTACCAAAATGCAGCACCTCGCATTTATCTAAATTAAAATCCATCTGCCACTCCTCAGTCCCTTGGCTCATCTGATCAAGATCCCATTGTAATCTGAGGTTACCTTCTTCACTGTCCACTACAACTCTAATTTTGGTGTCATCTGCAAACTTACTAACTGTACTTCTTTCACCCTAACAGGAATATACTGTCTCTGCACTCTCGTTATCTCATTTCTGAAGGCTTCCCATTCTCCAGTCGTCCCTTTACCTGTGAACATCTGCCCCTAATCAGCTTTTGAACGTTCTTGCCTAATACCGTCAAAATTGGCCTTTCTCCAATTTAGAACTTCAACTTTTAGATCTGGTCTATCTTTCTCCATCACTATTTTAAAACAAATAGAATTATGGTCGCTGGCCCCAAAGTCTTTCCCCACTGACACCTCAGTCACCTGCCTTGCGTTATTTCCCAAGAGTAGGTCAAGTTTTGCACCTTCTCTAGTAAGTATATCGACATACTGAATCGGAAAATTTTCTGTGCATGCTTAACAATTTCGTCTCCATCTAAACCCATAACACTATGGCAGTCCCAGTCTATGTTTGGAAAGTTAAACTCCCCTACCATAGCCATCCTATTATTTTTACAAATAACTGAGATCTCCTGACAAATTTGTTTCTCAATTTCCCTCTGACTATTAGGGGGTCTATAATACAATCCCCAATAGGTAATTATCCCTTTCTTATCTCTCAGTTCCACCCATAAAACTTCCCTGGATGTATTTCCAGAATATCCTCCCTCAGTACAGCAGTAGTGCTATCCCTTATCAAAAATACCACTCCCCCTCCTATCATGTCTCCCTTTCTGTTTCTTGCAGCATTTGTATCCTGGAACATTAAGCTGCCAGTCCTGTCCATCCCTGAGCCACGTTTCTGTAATTGCTATGATATCCCAGTCCCATGTTCCTAACCATGCCCTGAGTTCATCTGTCTTCCCTGTTAGGCCTCTTACATTGAAATAAATGCAGTATAATTTATCAGTCCTACCTTGTACCCTGCCTGCCCTGACTGTTTGACTCGCTTCTTTTCTCAACTGTACCTGTCTCAGATTGATCTCTTCCCTCACTATCTCCCTCACTATCTCCTCAGCCATGCATTCATCTGTTCTATTCCTGCCCTCACTAGCTCGTAGCACCAGGAGTAATCCAGATATTACTACTCTCAAAGACCTCCTTTTTAAATTCCTCCTAACTCTCTGTATTCTCCCTTCAAAATCTCAACCTTTTCCCTTCTTTTGTCATTGGTTCCAATGTGTACAATGACCTCCTGCTGGACTCTCTCCCCCTTGAGAACATTCTGCACCCTCTCTGAGACATCCTTGATCCTGGCACCAGGGAGGCGACACACCATTCTGGTTTTTGACCCCTGGCCACAGAAATGTCTGTGTGTGCATCGGACTACAGACTCCCCCAACACAATCGACCGCTTGGAACCCGACATTTCCCTCGTTGCATTAGAGCCGGTCTCAATACCAAAACCTTGGCTGTTCATGCTACATTCCCCTGAGAATTCATCACCCCCTACATTTTCCAAAACAGCATACTTGTTTGAAATGGGGATAGTCACAGAAGACTCCTGCACTACCTGCTTCCCTCTCTTACCTTTCTTGGAGTTAACCCATCCATGTGACTGTATCTGCGACTTTCCCTTCCTGTAACTGCCATTCATCACACCTCCTTGCTCTTGTAAATACCTCATTGTCTCTAATTGTTGCTTCAACCTTTCCATTCGATCTAATAGGAATCGCAGCCAATGACATTTATTGCAGATGTAATCCTCAGTAACCCGTAAACTCTCCCTAAACTCCCACATCCGACAAAAAGAGCATATCATTCTCCTAATGGCCATTTTTGCTTCTTCCAATCTACAGAGCCAGAAAATAGCACTGTATTATTCCTCTACAAAACACTGCTCCAGGTTAAATTAATACTTATGGTTTATACTTTTAAGTTTAATCAAGAGACATATTTCATTAAAACATATAATCAACAAAGGACCCACTCAATTCACTACTGTAGACTTACAGCAAGGCACCAAGGCCACAATTAAAGCTATCCACTTATCTGTTTCTGTGCTGTAACCTCTCCCAAACAGGTTCCTCCATGAACAGTTGTAAATATCACTGTTTGCTAATTTTCCCAGATGCACTCTGATGTCCAGCAATACATGAATTCAAACAGCAAAGGCAGTAACTGTGTAAGATCACTGCTGTGTCATTTAGCAGTGTGGGTTTCTTTCTCTCTCTCTGTCCTGCACTGACCTCATCATATGCTGCCTTTGTCTGTTCCTCTCCCTTTTTAAAAGTGCCTTTGTTTTGCCTTTTTTTTCTCTCCAAAGTTTCAAAACAATTCAACAGCATATAAAACAGTAATTGCTGCTCCTGGAATTCAAGGTAATCACCTCCAATACCTCAAATACCTTAAAAAAGGAACAGCCTATAATGGCCAGAAAAGTTTCCAACCTCCATCTTGGATTACCCAGAACTATAGTATTCCCAGTCAATATTCAGAAAGTTAAAGTCCGCCATAACAATGACCCTGTCACTCTTACTCCTGGATATAAGTTTGCTCACTGAGCTGAAAGATTCTTTTTCAGACATTTCGTTACCATACTAGGTAACATCATCAATGAGCCTCCACTGAAGCACAGGTAATATGGTCCACTTTTTATTTATGTGTTTAGGTTTCCTTGGGTTGGTGATGTCATTTCCTGTGGTGATGACATTTCCAGTGGTGATGTCATTTGCTGTTCTTTTTCTCAGAGGGTGGTAAGTGGGATCCAAATCAATGCGTTTGTTGATAGAGTTCCGGTTGAAGTGTCATGTTTTTAGCAACTCTCGCACACGTCTCTGTTTGTCCTAGGATGGATGTGTTGTCCCAATCAAAATGATGTCCTTCCTCATCTGTGTGTAAAGATATTAGTGAGAGTGATCATGTCTTTTTGTGACTAGTTGATGTTCATGTATCCTGATGGCTAGTTTTCTGCCTGTTTGTCCAATGTAGTGTTTGTTACAGTTCCTACAATGTATTTATAAATGACATTAGTGTTTCTTGTTGTCTGTATAGGGTTTTCCAAGTTCATTAGCTGCTGTTTTAGGGTATTGGTGGGTTTGTGGGCTACCATGATGCCAACAGATCTGAGTAGTCTGGCAGTCATTTCCGAAATGTCTTTGATGTAGGGAGAATGGCTAGGGTTTCTGGACATGTTTTGTCTGCTTGTTTGGGTTTGTTGCTGAATTCAGTTGGGCCATAACAAGACATAACACCAGGAGCTTCACTGGAGGCTCACTGATGATGTTACCTAGTATGGTGACAAAACATCTGAAAATGAGCCTTCTATCTCAGTGAGCAAACTTATATCCAGAACCTCAACGTGAGCTACAAATCTTCTCAAAGCTCGCTAACTCTCGCTCCTATCCAGAATTGTCTTTGCTATCCTTTCCTCTACATCTCTAGAACAATTCAGAGGCCTATAGAAAACTCCCAACTGGGTGACCTCTCCTTTCCTGTTTCTAACCTCCTCTAAGTCCACACTTCCTCAGTAGATGAGTCCTCAAACGTCCTTTCTGCCACCGTAATAAACTCCTTGACTAACAATGCCACACTTATCTTTTACCATCTTCTCTGCTCTTACTGAAACATCTGAATCCTGGAACTTGCAATAACCATTCCTGTCCCTGCTCTATCCATGTCTCTAAAATGGCCACAACATCAAAGTCCCGGGTACCCACCCATGTGCAAGTTCACCCACCTTCTTCTGGATGCTCCTGGCATTGGAGTAGACTCACTTCAAACCACCTTCCTGCTTGCCGTTGAACTCTTGCAACCCTGAAACTTCATTTCTGACCTCACTACTCTCAACCTCATGGACACTGGAGCTACAATTTATGTTCCCACCCCCCTACTGAATTAGTTTAAACCCTTCCAAAGAGCATTAGCAGATTTCCCCCCAGGATATTAGTATACCTCTGGTTCAGGTGTAGACCTTCCTGTTTGTAGAGGTCCAACCTACCCCAGAATGAGCCCCAATTATCCAGATGCCTGAAACCCTCCCTCCTGTACCATCCCTGTAGCCATGTGTTCAACTCCTCTCTCTCCCTATTCCTTGCCTTGCTAGCACATGGCACAGAGAACAAACCAGAGCTAACAACTCTGTTTGTTCTAGCACTAAGCTTCCACCCTAGCTCCCTGAATTTCTGCTTTAGATCCCTATCCCTTTTCCTACCTATGTCATTGGTGCCTATGTGGACCACGACTTAGGGCTACACCCCCTCCCCCTCAAGGATCCCAAAAAATGACCCAAGGCATCCTGAACCCTGACACCTGGGAGGCAACACACCAACATTAAGTCATTTTCATTCCCACAGAACCTCCTAAGTGTCCCCCTAACTATGGAGTCCCCAGTGACTAATGTTCTGCTTATCTCCTCCCTTTCCTTCTGAGCAACAGGGACAGACTCTGTGCCAGAGACCGGGACCCCATGGCTTATCCCTAGTAAGTTGACACCCCCAACAATATCCAAAACAGTATACTTATTGTTGAGAGGAACATTCCCTGCACTGCCTGCCTGTTACCTTTCCGTCCCCTGACAGTAACCCATCTGCCTCCTTCATGCACCTGAGATGTGACTCCCTCCCTGTAACTCCTCTCAATAACCCCCTCCGCCTCCCAAATGATCCAAAGTTCATCCAGCTCCAGCTCCAATTCCCCAACTCAGTTTTCGAGGAGCTGGCGTTTGGTGCACTTCCCGCAGATGAGGTGCTGACCCTTACCTCCCACATTCTGCAGGAAAACCATTCAGCTGCCCTAACCACCATTTCCACTATTCTAAATTCCCAATGGGACAAGGAAAAGAAAGAATTAAAAAAACTAGTTACCTTACCAATCAGGTGCACAGAAAACGTTATCTTTTGATTAGAGGAGGAGGATGGGAGGGAGACGCTACCTACGTAGTGTTTTGGGTAACACACCCACCCAAATATATTACTTTACATACTCAGCAGTCCCATGTTTGCTCCTGCTCCTGCTCCTGCTCAGCATGCGCTCCACCTATTCATGAGGTAAGTTTTTAAATAGAGTCATAGAGTATTAGAAATAAACAGCATGGAAACAGACCCTTCGGACCAACCTGTCCATGTCGACCAGATATCCCAACCCAATCTAGTCCCACCTGCCAGCACCAGACCCATATCCCTCCAAACCCTTCCTATTCATATATCCATCCAAATGCCTCTTAAATGTTGCAGTTGTACCAGCCTCACAACATCCTCTGGCAGCTCATTCCACACACATACCACCCTCTGCGTGAAAACGTTGCCCCTTAGGTCTCTTTTATATCTTTCCCCCTCACCCTAAATGATGCCCTCTTGTTCTGGACTCCCTGATCCCAGAGAAAAGACTTTGTCTATTTATCCTATCCATGCCCCTCATAATTTTATAAACCTCTATAAGGTCACCCCTCAGCCTCCAATGCTCCAGGGAAAACAGTCCCAGCCTGTTCAGCCTCTCCCAAGAGCTCAAATCCTCCAACCCTGGCAACATCCTTGTAAATCTTTTCTGAACCCTTTCAAGTTTCACAACATCTTTCTGATAGGAAGGAGACCAGAATTGCACGCAATATTTCAGCAGTGGCCTAATCAATGTCCTGTACATCCGTAACATGACCTCCCAACTCCTGTACTCAATACTCTGACCAAATAAAGGAAAGCATACCAAAAGCCTTCTTCACTATCCTATCTACCTGCGACTCCACTTTCAAGGAGCTATGAACCTGCACTCCAAGGTCTCTTTGTTCAGCAACAGTCTCTAGGGCCTTACCATTAAGTGTATAAATCCTGCTAAGATTTGCTTTCCCAAAATGCAGCACCTTGCATTTATCTTGTGCTCACATCCAAATAATTTATGTAAATGACAAAAAGTAGAGGACCGAGCAACAATCCTTGTGGCACTCCACTGGTCACAGGCCTCCAGTCTGAAAAACAACCCTCCACCACCACCCTCTATCTTCTACCTTTGAGCAAGTTCTGTATCCAAATGGCTGGTTCTCCCTGTATTCCGTGAGATCTAACCTTGCTAATCAGTCTCCCATGGGGAACCTTGTCAAACGCCTTACTGAAGTTCATATAGATCACATCTACTGCTCTGTCCTCATCAATCTTCTTTGATACTTCTTCAAAAAACTCAATCAAGTTTGTAAGACATGATTTCCCATGCACAAAGCCATGTTGACTATCCCTAATTAGTCCTTGCCTTTCCAAATGCATGTACATCCTATCCCTCAGGCTTCCCTCCAACAACTTGCCCACCACTGAGGTCAGACTCACCGGTCTATAGCTTGGCTTGTCTTTACCGCCCTTCTTAAACAGTGGCAGCACGTTTGCCAACCTCCAGTCTTCCGGCACCTCACCTGTGACTATCGATGATACAAATACCTCAGCAAGAGGCCGAGCAATCACTTCTCCAGCTTCCTACAGAGTTCTTGGGTACACCTGATCAGGTCCTGGGAATTTATCCACCTTTAACAGTTTCAAAACATCCAGCACTTCCTCCTCTATAATCTGGACATTTTGCAAGATGTCACCATCTATTTCCCTACAGTCTATATCTTCCATATCCTTTTCCACAGTAAATACTGATGGAAAATATTCATTTAGTATCTCCCCCATTTTCTGTGGCTCCACACAAAGGCCACCTTGCTGATCTTTGAGGGGCCCTATTCTCTCCCTAGTTACCTTTTTGTCCTTTATATATTTGTAAAAACCCTTTGAATGCTCCTTAATTCTATTTGCCAATGCTATCTCATGTCTCCTTTTTGCCCTCCTGATTTCCCTCTTAAGTATACTTCTACTTCCTTTATATTCTTCTAAGGATTCACTCGATCTCTCCTGTCCATACCTGACAAATGCTTCTTTCTTTTTCTTAACCAAACCGTCAATTTCTTTAGTCATCCAACATTCCCTATACCTACCAGCCTTCCCTTTCACCCTGACAGGAACATACTTTCTCTGGATTCTTGTTATCTCATTTCTGAAGGCTTCCCATTTTCCAGCCGTCCCTTTACCTGCGAATACCTGCCTCCAATCAGCTTTCGAAAGTTCTTGCCTAATACTGTCAAAATTGGCCTTTCTCCAATTTAGAACTACAACGTTTAGATATGGTTTATCCTTTTCCATCACGATTTTAAAACGAATAGAATTATGGCCACTGACATCTCAGTCACCCGCCCTGCCATATTTCCCAAGAGTAGGTCAAGTTTTGCACCTTCTCTAGTAGGTACATCCACATACTTAATCAGAAAATTGTCTTGTAAGCATTTAAGAAATTCCTCTCCATCTAAACCTTTAAACACTATGGTAGTCCCAGTCGATTTTTGGAAAGTTAAAATTCCCTATCATGACTACCCTATTACTCTTGCAGACAGCTGAGATCTCCTTACAAGTTTGTTTCTTAATTTTCCTCTGACTATTAGGGGGTCTATAATACAATTCCAATAAGGTTATCATCCCTTTCTTATTTCTCAGTTCAACCCAAATAACTTCCCTGGATGTATTTCTGGGAATATGCTCCCTGAATACAGCTGTAATGCTATCCCTTATCAAAAATGCCATTCCCTCTCCTCTCTTGCCTCCCTTTCTATCCTTACTGTAGCATTTGTGTCCTGGAACATTAAGCTGCCAGGTCTGCCCATCCCTGAGCCATGTTTCTGTAACTGCTATGATATCCCAGTCCTATGTTCATACTAACCATGCCCTGAGTTCATCTGTCTTCCCTGTTAGGCCCCTTGCATTGAAATAAATGCAGTTTAATTTATTAGTCCTACCTTGTCCCTGCCTGCCCTGACTGTTTGATTCACTTCTGTTTTCAGATCAATCGCTTTCCTCACTATCTCCCTGGGTCCCAACCAATTCCCACCTCCACCCACCACCCCCCCCCCCACCCCCCCCCCCCCCACCCCCGTCTGTACCTCGGACTACACAATCCCCTAACACAATTGATCTCTTGGAAACCGACGTACCCTTCGTTGCATTAGAGCCAGTCCCAATACTAGAAACTTGGCTGTTCGTGCTACATACCCCTGAGAATTCATCACACTCTATATTTTCCAAAACAGCATACCTGTTTGAAACGGGTATATCCATAAAAGACCACTGCCCTAGGTGCCGACCTCTCTTACCCCTCCTGGAGTTAACCCATCAATGTGACTGTATCTGAGATTTCTCCCCCCCTTCCTATAACTGCCATCCATCACATACTGTTGCTGTTGCAAATTCCTCATTGCTTCTATAATCATTGATTCACCTTCCTGTCAGACCCCGGTCAACACTCTGGCTCTTCCTGCTGCTGAAACAAATGCATTTCATATTTCTTAATTCCTCCTGTAAGGTCTCCACTGCCTGCATACATTTGTTATATCTTTTCTTATCACTGTATATATTTCACCATGATGGATACTCTGTCCCCATTATCATTTCCCCTTTGTTTCCTGTAGATCTTTGCAATCTAGTACATTTAGTTTACAAGCATGACTACCTTGTTGCTACATTTTAAATTGTCATACTATCCAAGTTTAATTTGTACTTGCAATCCACTCAGCTTGTTCCTTACACTCAATTTATTTGCTTTAAGAATGCAGAACATTGGCCTGTCCTTGTGCTCTAATGCTTTCTCACATGCTTCGTATTTTTCTCCCAATTAAATTCCTTTATATCTTCTCATTTCTGTTTATCTGTAGTATCTAATGTACAATTTCCAAATGTCAAAATTGATCATGAATTTGAACACCTCAGTATGGTCACCTCTTAATCTTCTCTGCTCCAAGGAGAATAAACCAATTTTTCTAATCTTTCCCTGTACCTAAAATCCCTCATTCCAGGTTTCATTCTAATAAATCTCCTTTGCACTATCTCCAGCACTTTAGCATCCTTCCTTCATAAGGTGTCCAGACTTAATATAATACTCAAGACATGGTCTGACCAATGATTTGTATAGGTGTAGCGTAACTTCCTGAGAAGTGTCCATCTATAACTACTCTCTGATTCCAATCTTTTAGTCAACTTCTAATCAAGGACCCAACCATTCCAAATATTTCTAATTAGCTAACCAAGCTGCCATGTGGCCCTGTATTAAATGCTTTCTGAAAGTCTAAATATATGACTACCACAGCACTACCCACTTCCACTCCCTGTATCACCTTGTCGAAGAATTCAATTAAATTTGTCAAACATGACCTGCCCTTCTCACAGCCATGTTGATTATCTGGTATTAACTTATTTTTCTTGAAGTGTATTTTTATCTTCTCATGTGTTATAGCTTCCATCAGCTTTCCCACTGTTGATGTTAAGCTCATGGATCTGTAGTCTCTTGGGTTTCCTTTGTCCCTTTCTCAAATAATGGTGTCACATTTGCGATTCTCCAGTTCCCCCAGTCCAGTCCTGTGTTCAGACAGACCTGGAAAATTTCTGTTAATTGCTCTGCAATTTGCTACCTTAACTCACTCAGCAATCTAGGATGCATCCATCCAGGCCTGGTGAATTCTCGACCTGGAATGCTGCCAGTCAGTTTAACACCTCTTCTCTATCTATTGCTGTACTGCTCAGTTGCTCAGCACCCACATTTTCAACTAGACCATTGTCACTATGTTCTATTATGGTAAAGCCAGAAGCAAAGTATTCATTTAGTATCTCTACCATACCCTTTGCTTCAGTGAGTAGTACCCTGCTTGTACCTTATGGCGCCATTATAATCTTTTACTATTAATACGTTGAAGAACATTTTACTATTTGTTTTAGTGCATCCAGTTATCCTTGCTTCATGCCTCCTGTTAGCCCTCCTTAGTCCAGCCTTCGTCCTCTCTCTTCATTTTATATACCTCTTCCTGATTTCTATTGTTATTTTTATTCTAATATACATCATATACGTCCTTTCTCTTCCATATTTTCTCATCAATATCCTTAGTCATCCAGCTGCTCTAGTTTTAGAGACCCATAGTTATTACTCATGGCTGTATATCTAGTTGTCAACCTATTCTTCTCTGTTTTGAAAATCTCCCATTTTTCATCCACTGTTTTATCTACAATATGTGTTTCCAATCAACCTGCTTCAGTTCAACTTGTAGACCCCAAAAATCTGCACTTTCCATATCTGGGATCTTAATTCTTGACTGATTTTTATCCTTTTCTAACTTGATGTTGAACCTTATTATATTATGATCACTATTTCCCAAATGATCATCCACCCGGATTTTCTCCACTTGGCCTTCCTCATTTCCTTGGACTAGATCCAGCACAGCTTCCTCTCTGATTGGACTGGTAATCCACTGTTCCAGAAAGTTCCCTACACACACTGCAAGAATTTCTTCCCTTCCATTCCCCACAATCTAGCTTTTCCCCAGTCCACTCAAGGGTTATTGAAATCACCAAGTAACACAACCAAACTTGTCAGTCAGATTTCCATAATCTGCCTACAAATGCTGTCTTCTACTTCCTCCCCACTATTTGGAGCTCAATAATAAATACCCAACAAGGGCACTGTTCCATCCCGTTTCTTACCTCTAATCATATAGATTTTAATTAGGGTACTGCATCTCAATCAAGGACAATGATACCATCTTTGACCAAAACTATTACACCTCCTCCATTTTTACCTGCCTTGTTTCTACTAAAGACATTATAACCAGGATATAAGTATCAAGTCCTGTTTTAGTTTGAACCATATTTCTGTCAATATGGCTATGTCATGTCCCCCAGAGCAATTTCTGCTTCAAGTTCCGCAATTTTGTTCACTTTACTTCATGTGTTTACATACATACAAGTTAACTCTGCCCTTATCTCTTTCTTATCCACTGGAAAGAGACCATTTCCTTGTTCACTGTCAACACTCAAGTCTTTGATGACCTCCTTTTCCCTGTTCCCCATCTACTCTCTTTTGCCTTCTCTGGTACTTCCAAAGCTAAGCCAATTAGCCAACCCACTCAGCCTGCCTTACAAGTTTAACTCTACCCCTATTCACTGTCTCAGCCAGGAGATTTCTGCTCAAGTGAAGCCCATCTCTTCTGAGAGCTTTCTCCTCTCCCAAAAGTGATCCCAATATCCCAAAAATCTAAACCCCTCCCTTGTACACCATCCATCAAGGCACACACTTCTCTCCCTGATTTGCCTTTGACTAAATAGTGAAGCACATGGCAAAGGTAATATTTCTAAGATTACTACTATGTTGTTCAAGGACTGCTACCCTCTAGTGCTTCAGACAGATTTGATTTGCGAATTTAAAACCTCCCACATTTTACATTCCACACATCACAAGCTTTCCCAGAGGTTCTGCCATTCTCACTAGTTAGGAGGATGCACATTGCTGAAGCTCTGCTACTTTTCTAACAGCCCCCCCCCCCTCATGGTTTTGGAGGGAGAGAGGGAAATACTACAGTAATGTAATATTGGGGCTTCACCCATTTGAAACCAGGTACCTCTCAGTCACTTCTCATTACTGCCCTCTGTTGGATGCTCTTCCACCTATTGAGATCCAGATCTGCCACCAGTCTGTTCTCAATTTTAGATTATATTAGATTAGATTCCCTACAGTGTGGAAACAGGGCCTTTGGCCCAACAAGTCCACACTGACCCTCCAAAGGGACACCCACCCAGACCCATTTCCCTCTGACTAATGCACCTAACCTACACATCCTTGAACACTATGGGCAACTTAGTCATAGCCAATCCACCTGACCTGCACATCTTTGAATTGTGGGAGGAAACCGGAGCACCCGGAGGAAAGCCACAAACATGGGAGAATGTGCAAACTCCACACAGACAGTCATCCGAGGCTGGAATTGAACCCGGGTCCATGGTGCTGTGAGGCAGCAGAGTCATCCACTGAGCAACTAGTTGTGGTGAATACACTAGGCAGTATGTTTTAACCAGACCAGAAGTTGTACAACTGGGGTTGCTGACGTGTGCACAAGTTTTTTTCTGCTGCTGTGCATCTTCACAATCGTTAAGCTAACAGGGAACATTATTTATAGATTAGATTTCTTACAGTGTGGAAACAGGCCCTTCGGCCCAACAAGTCCACACCAACCCGCCGAAGCGCGACCCATTCCCCTACATCTAACACTACAGGCAATTTAGCCTGCACATTTTTGGATTGTGGGAGGAAACTGGAGCACCAGAGGAAACCCACGCAGACACGGGGAGAATGTGCAAACTCCACACAGAGTCGCCTGAGGTGGGAATTGAACCCGGGTCTCTGGCGCTGTGAAGCAGCAGTACTATCCACTGTGCCACCATATATATACCTCAATGCATTTGCTGAAAGCCAGACTGTATTTTCTGCATCTTTAAATTAACATTTTATGGCACCAGTGAGAGTCACATTAAGAAGTGAAGTGCTTACACAATCACTTCTTCTTGACTATGTTGCACCTAATGTGAATAAAGAAGACTTTTTATTGTGAGTTTCACATTTCCTCTGCATCCCAATTGTTTACACTTTTGTTTTATATTCTGCTAATCAGTTTTGAGATTCTCAGGAAATTCTGGTGTAAACTCCCTTTTGTAAAATGTTGATTATGCCACCACAGAGAAATCCCAGCATATTTTGTCTCATTACTGAGTGAATTCAGGAACATTCACTGCATCATATGGTGCCCTGCCTCTTCTCCCTTGTTGTTTCCTCCCACTTTCTGAAGCATCTTATGTTAATTTCTTTGTTGCTTCAACATTATTCTCTATAATCCACTAAAGGCACCTTCCAAACCTGCAGCTGCTAATATCAGAAGGTGAAAGGCAGGAGACGTTAGCGGCTCAAAGCCAGGGTGGCACAGTGGCTCAGTGTTTAGTACTGCTGCCTCACAGCGTCAGGGACCTGTTTTTAATTCCATCCTCAGGTGACTATCTGTGTGAAGTTTGCACATTCTCCCCTGTGCCTGTGTGAGTTTCCTCGTGGTGCTCTGGTTTGTTCCCACAGTCCAATGATGTGCAGGTTCAGTGAATTGGCCATGCAAAATTGCCCATAATATCCAGGGATGTGTAGGTTAGGCAGATTAGCCATGGGATAAGCAGAGTTATAGGGATAGGATGGGTCTGGGCGGGATACTGTTCAGAGGGATTGGTGTGGACTCGATGGGCCAAATAGCCTGTTTCTACACTGTGGGGATTCTATGATTTGGGAACATCTCTGCCTCCAAATGCCCCATAAAGACAGTTGCCATTCTGATTTGGAAATATATTGATTTCTTTAACTATTGCTGAGTCAAATTCCTTCATGAAGGCACTACCTTTATGAAAGAACTGAGGGGTGTACGACACTACATGAATTGCATTAATAATTTACCACAGTCTGAAGGACAATTCAGGATGGGCAATAAATACAAGTGGTGCCTGTATCATAAGGACTATACACATGTTGTTGGAAGCCCCATTGAATTCTCATGTTTCAGATTTTATTTTATTGTAAATTCAAGTCTTCAGCATATCCTCAACTCTGTTTTTAGATTAGCCAATGAATGCAGGCACCGATTATTTAGTTTCTTCATCTATGTCTGAAAAATTCTTGAAGTCATCCTTCATATCTCTGACACCTTTAATTTCCATTTCAATCCACATATTGAGACAAAGTGATAGTTGGACAATTAAAACAAAGATGCTGACAAACTCTTGTTCCTCCACCTAACATCACTCACCAGCAAATGCAATATAATTGGCCTGCAAATATCCCCACATGCCTGTGACTATCCAGACCCTCAAGCAAGTTCTCTGTGGCCAGTTTCCAATCAGAGACCTCTAATCATTCCAATAATGTGAAGTGCCAGCCATTTCATTAGTGTGTCACATCTTGGAACAGTTTTGTTACTCAAGGGTGGAAGCTCTTCAACTAAAGTTGATATGTTAACTTGAACTGCTTTAAAATGGCTAGAGATTTTCTTTTACTACATTTGGTGATGTGGTCATTGATTTCTATTAACACGAATGCGGTCCAATTTTTAAAATGAGTCCAGAGAATGCCTGCAGTTCAACAGATTTTGGATGCCCCGACCATATGTTATAGAAACTTTTTGAAATATCTTTCTTATTTCAGATTTGCATCTCAGACACAAGCTCCAACTGAGCTTCTTCCCTGTTAATTCATCAAAACCCATTATTGATCCTCTATGCCTATCTCCTTTAAATTCATAGATGATAGTCACTTCAACTACTCCACTAAAAATTATCTCTACAGAATAGAAGAGTTAGGGACAGATTGGTGAACATCTTTAAGATAATGAAAAAGTTTGATAGGATACCGCAGGAGAGGTTGCTGCCACTTGAGGGGAAGATTAGATAGTCTTAAATATATAATTGTTACTAATAAATCTCATACAGAATTTAGGGGAAACTTATTTACCCAAAGAATGGTTAGAATATGGAATGCACTACCACCTGGAGTAGCTGAATTGATCAATGTGCGTATGTTCAACAGGAATTTTAGTAAGTGAGGAATCAAGAAATAGAGGGTTGTGTTGATATTGTAAGAGGATACAAAGAGGTTTATGTAGAGCACAGCTGGACCAGCTTGTGTACTTTGGTGTTGTGAATTTTGTGTCGTGTAGGAAGGTTTGTTCATTTGCTGTTTGTTGTTTGCAAATTGACAACTGCATTTGTCCAAATAAAAGAGAAAACCACATTTGATACAAAGTACTTTGAAACATCCCAAAGCCATGAGAAGCATCGTATTAATGTAAGCTTTCATTTTTGTGTATCTATTCAGTTGTAAATTATGCTTCTTGATTTTAAAATGACAATAATTTCTACCCCATTAACAAAACGGGTCCTAGTCCCTTTCTCTGCCAGTTTTCCAAGTAATGCACGAATAACAAAAGCAAATATTTTAACTGCGCTGTTGGAATGCCTTCCTTCAATGTGACTTTCAGTGGAGGCCCTCTCAGCTGGCCTTAAAAAAGTCCTACTCTCCTGCTATTCTAATGAGAGGCAGCGAAGTTCTTTCTGAAGTCCTGGCCATTAACTGTCTCTCAACCAACATCACTGGTCCTCTTTTACTATTTGTTGGAATTTGTTTTGTCCAAATTCACCATTGCATTTCACAATTACAACTGTGACTGCACTTCACAGGTATTTTATTGGCTGTAAAACAATTTAATGCATGTGATGGTTGTGAAAGCAATTATATGGATGCAAGTCTTTCTTTCTGACAGTTACCTGGCATATTGTACATTTGACTATGAGGACTAAGACATTATGCTTGAGCACACATAACGCTGATGGAGATTGAAGACATCCCAGGCAAGAAACCAATTATTAGCTTATACAACTGGCCACAATTATCCTTGTATTAAAGACTTTAATTAGATCTGCCAATGTTTCAGCTGGCCAGTGCATATGATAAAACCTTATAACAAGTGATAAAGCTGTGAGACACTTAGTAAATAAAAGAACCATGCTGTTTAATATAACCATCTTGCAAATTTAACTAGCTTTCTCTTTTGAAAAGAACACCAAAAAATGCTCACTGTGCATTTGAGTAATAATCCCTTAACAAGGACCACAGTTCTCTTTGATTTTCCACATGCAAAAATTTACTGCACAATTTTCCAACATAACCCTTGAGAGTACTTTATAGAGAACATTCCTAACAAGATTATTCAGCTATTCCAGTAAGTGCTGACACCCAGTAATGGAAGCTTCTGAGCACATCACAGAGCCTCATCACTAACAGCCCAATAATATTACATGGAAAAATTCGATGGATTCTCCAAGTTATGAATCAGCAAATGAAACTGAAACACTTACTTTAGTTTTTAAAAGTCTACGATAACTTGGCTATCTTAGCAGGTGAATATATAATACATTTGTGTGATAGTTCTTTCTGCACTTTTAATAGCAGAATTGACCCACTTAACCCAGCATTAAATAGAGGTTTAGTTGCTATTGATTGCTTGAAGCAATTTCTAACCTATACTCTTCATTGATGTCCTGTATATCGTCACTGATTGAGGGTAATTTGAAGGTTGTGCAGTAACCAAAAAATGAGTGATAGTGAAATGACAGCCATTGCTCGAATGGGAGACCAAAAATCATGAAATGTAAAATGGACTGTTATCTGTTTTGCACTATCGCAGAAAGTCAAGATATATTTAATCTTCCTTTCATAAGGACATGAGAAATAGGAGCAGGCACAGACCATTCTGCTTCACAATTCAGTGCAATCTTGGCTGGTTGCAACCACACATTATTAATGGCACAGATGATATTGTACTCTTTACAGGGAAAGCCTCCTGGAGTTCTAAACATAACATCACTCAGTACAGTGAATATCAAGGCTCAGGCATACTTCTGTGGGGGGATCCAGCTAATTTCCCTTCTACCCATTTAAATGGTGGAAAATTGAGCTGATTGTTTTCCAAAAATGGGGTGTCGGGCAATTTAACCTGAATGGAAATCCAGGGAAATCTACCCTTTCATCTGCAGACCTGCTGCTGCTATCACCTACTGTATACAAACATGAAACAGGAGATAAATACAGAGATAGATGGTTGAAGTGAAGGATAAGTGGAGGGATGGATGAATAGGTAGAAAAATTCAAAATAAAACAGTAACTTCTAAGGTCATAATATAGGAGCAGTCATTGTTCTATGCTAATGGTACCTTAAACCTTCCCTAATAGTTATTCATTGATGCTTCCAGTCAATATTTTGCCACTTTTTATTCTTCTTGTTTCTTGCCTTAATCCAGCCATTTTCATTTAGTCTTCTCACTGGTCCCTCAATACCGCAAACCATATTAGCCAACCCCCATATTAAAGGTGGATCCTATTCCTTCAGTGCTAATAGATAAAAAAAACTTGCTGTTCAATAAACTCAACATTATCAAGTTAGCAATCAAATCAAATGTGCAGAATCTAAAAGATCCTAATGGAAGATTTCCTTCTTGCAACTTTCAAGACATAAAAAATTTATTGAGGCAGACTGCAAAACAGAACATCTAATGGAGAGGGGCAGCAGATGCATGAGGAGACCACTACCCACAAGTTCTTCTCAAGTCACATCCTGACTTGGAGCTATGCCACTGTTCCTTCAGCATTGCTGAGTCAAACTCCTGGGTCTTCCTGTCTGTGAGTACCGTAGGTATGACTACACCAGATGAACTGCAGCAGTTCAAGAAGGTGGATCACTCCCCTCTTCCCAGATGCAGTTAGGGGTGACCACAAAATGCTGCCCTTGCCAGCAACAAACAAGAACTTTTTAAAAAGCAGAGGGAATTCATTAGTCCATACCTCAAGAACCAAAGAAACAAAGGCAGGGATAGATGATAAATTTCCTCCAGCCCGCTATAATCAAGAACATCAAAGCTGTTGATCAATCTCAACACTTTACTTCTGTGCCTTTATTTCACTTGATTCCCTAGTGCTCAAAATAGGTCAATCTCAGGCTTGGAATATTCTCAACAACTGAGTATTTCATACTTCTCTGGGGTAAAAAATTCAAAAACAACAGTGAGAACTCTGAGGAAAGAATTTCCCGTCCTCTCATTTCGAAATGGTTGATCCATCAACCTGAAGCCATGGTTCCTATTTCTAGTTTCTCCAAATGGGGAAACAAACCTCTGCAAATCTGCCCACATAACCTCACTAAGAAAGTCTGACACACAATATGTTACAAAAAACACAAAGAGTAATATCGCTTTTAAAGTGATCCATCAGGCCATGACTGAAGATATTGATGTGGAGACAAGTGGGAACACCTTTTACTGGCATTACAATGAGAAATGATTGCCAATGTATAATCACCTAATGTCTGCATTACTTAGGAAATGACATATCCAGTTCAGCAGCCAACCAGACTCCCCCTAGGGGTGAGACAACCATCACAACTTATATTTTTTGAGTAATGGCTTTACTAATGGTTATGTTTGGCGTGGCAGCCAAGCAAAAGAGCAGAATTTTATATTCAACCAACATAGAAACAAGAATAGATTATTCAAGCCTCCATTCACTTAGATCTTGGCTAATCAGTGGCATGCCTCTGTTCTTAGATTAGTCCAGCTACTCATCTTGGTCCTATAACCCTTTATACCTTTGGGCGGCACGGTGGCACAGTGGTTAGCACTGATGCCTCACAGTGCCGGAGACCCGGGTTCAATTCCCGCCTCAGGCGACTGACTGTGTGGAGTTTGCACGTTCTCCCCGTGTCTGCGTGGGTTTCCTCCGGGTGCTCCGGTTTCCTCCCACAGTCCAAAGATGTGCAGGTCAGGTGAATTGGCCATGCTAAATTGCCCATAGTGTTAGGTAAGGGGTAAATGTAGATGTAGGGGTATGGGTGGGTTACGCTTCGGCGGGGCGGTGTGGACTTGTTGGGCCGAAGGGCCTGTTTCCACACTGTAAGTAATCTAATCTAATCTAAAAAAACCTTGTCTCACAAAACTCTACCAATCAGTTTATAAACCACTGTGTAAATAGCTGCTTCCTGACATTACCCTTGAATGGCATAATGCTAATCTCACAGTTGTTCCTGACCCCTATGCTACTATTTAATCACAGCTAGACATCATCAGTGTAGGCTGGAGAGAACCTGAATTGTAACATTATAACCAATGTATTCAGGGATGTCTGGAGCAGGTGGGGCTTGAACCAAGGTCTCCTTGGCTCAGAGGTGGGGAATCATGCCATCACACAAAAAGAGCCTACTCTATATTTTTTTGTCATCAGATTCTTTGAAAGCCTGATTTGGAATAAATGCACCACAGAGATTTGAACTCAGGATCTCCTGTTTTACTAAGCAAATGTTTTAATCTACTCAGCCACAATATCACCCTGAACTTATATTATAGCTGAATGGTTTCAAAGGATTTCACCTGACATATTTACAAGATGATTAGGGGGTTAGATAGGGTTGACAGTGAGAACCTTTTTCCACGTATGGAGTCAGCTATTACAAGGGGGCATAGCTTTAAATTAAGGGGGGGTAGATATAGGACTGATGTTAGGGGTAGGTTCTTCACTCAGCGAGTCATAAGTTCATGGAATGCCCTGCCAGTAGCAGTAGTGGACTCTCCCTCTTTATGGGTATTTAAGCGGGCATTGGATAGGTATATGGAGGATAGTGGGTTAGTGTAGGTTAGGTGGGCTTTGATCGGCGCAACATCGAGGGCTGAAGGGCCTGTACAGCGCTGTATTCTTCTATGTTCTATATTTAAGCAAGTCAATATTCTTGAAATGATGTGTTCTTTGGATGGTAATTAATGAGCTGAGTTCAATAGATAAGGAGGTGACCATTTGTGTTTAAAAAATCAAGAGCCAGATTTTCTCTGTGGAGGTTGGAATTGGAAGCTGGGAGTTTTCTGCACTCTCTCTTGCTGGCAGGCAGGATTTTCATCTCCTAGACAACAAGACACTCTAGAGTTGGATCTTCAACACAAAAATGAGGAGGGTGACAGATGCAGGCTACGGATCAAGATGTATGTTAAAAGCCATGCCTCTGTTTTTAGAACCATCAACTCAGTTCTTCAGGTCAGTGCAATGGCCCAGTCATCCTCATTCCCATAAACCTTTGCAAGTTTACTCATTGTCTCATCCAAACCCTTCACACCCCTTCAACTCCTCACTCACTAGAGTCGTAGAGTCATAGAGATGTACAGCATGGAAAGAGACCCTTCAGTCCAACCTGTCCATGCCGACCAGATATCCCAACCCAATCTAGTTCTATCTGCCAGCGCCCAGCCCATATCCCTCCAAACCCTTCCTATTCATATACCCATCCAAATGTCTCTTAAATGTTGCAATTGTACCAGCCTTCACCACATCCTCTGGCAGCTCATTCACTACTCATGTATTTCCTCACACCTTCAAAACCAAATTAGAAGTGACCGTCCTTATAAACATAACTCGATAAAATAATAACATTTAAAAATTATACAAATTTTCACATATGTGTCAAGGTAAACAAATACTTAAAAATTATTATCCTATTCATAAGCTCATAACTGTGTCAAACCCATATTCTCCAAGACAGGCTTGTGAAGAAATTCTGCAGATCAGTATCTAGTAGTGCCTGTGAAGGTAACTCAACATTCATACTTAAAGCATTGAAATAGCCAAACAAATGGCTGGGTTACACTGCAAAGAATGAATGACCACGGTGGCTTAGTTCAAATAATTAGATCTGGATCTCTCACTGGGCAAGCCTTTAAGAACAGCAATTCATCTATCTGATAATCTATTCTGTCATATCTTAACACTTTTACAATGTCGTTCTTTCACAAGAGCTTAGAACATAAGATATGAGTTATTGGAGCAGAATTAGGTCATTCAGCTGATCAAAACTGCTCTGCCATTCGATCATGGCTGATGTGTTTCTCACCCTATTTTCCTGCCTTCTCCCCGTAGCCCTTGATCCCCTTACAAATCAGGAACTTACCTATCACTGTCTTAAATACACTCAATGATTTGATGTCCACACTTTGCTGCAGCATTGAGTTCCACAAATTCACCATCCACTGGCTGAAGAAATTCCTCCTCAAATCAGTTCTAAAGGGTCAACCCTTCACTCTGAGGCTGTGCCTGCAGATCCTCATCTCTCCTACTCATGGAATCACCTTCTCCATGTCTATTGTATCCAGGCCTCTCAGTATTCTGTAAGCTTCAATCAGATCTGGCCTCATCCTTCTCAACTCCATCGAGTGTAAATCCGTAGTTCTCAATCACACTTTGTATGACAAGTCCTAATTCTTGGGACAATTCTTGTAAACCCCCTCTGGATTCACTCCAAAACCAGTACTATCTAACCTTCCTTAGATACGGGACCCAAAACTGTTCACAATATTCCAAATGTGGTTTAACTAGAACTTCACACAGCCTCAGCAATACATCTGTCCTCTTGTATTCTAGCCCTCCTAATGAATACTGACATCACATTTGCCTTCCAACTGCGAATTGAACCTGCAACTTAACCATAGGAGAATCCTAAACCAAGACTCCTAAGTCCCCTTGTGCTTCAAATTCCCAAAGCTTTTCCCCATCTAGAAAATACTCTATGTCTCTATTCTTTCTACCAAAGTGTATAACTTCACATTTTCTCATTATGTGTTCCACCTGCCACTTCTTTGCCCACTCTCCTATCCTTTTCAAGTCCTTCTGCAGCCTCCTGCCACTTCAACACTCCCAGTCCTTCTACCTATCTTTATGTCATCTGCATACTCAGCAACAATGCCCTTAGTTCCTTTGTCCAAATTATTAATATGTAACATGAATAGTCGTGATCCCAGCATTGACCCCTGCAGAACTCCACGTGTAACTCAATGCCATCCTGAAAACAATTCCTCTATTCCCACCCTCTGCCTTCTACCAGTCAGTCAATCCTCTTTCCATATCAGCACCTTGCCCCTAACACCATTGGCTCTTATCTTATTTGGAATCCTGTGCGACACCTTGTCAAAGGCCTTCTGGATCACAGCCACTGGCTCTCCATTGTCTAACCTGCTCATTGCTTCATCAAAGAATTCTAATGCATTTGTCAGGCATGACCTCCCTTTGACGAAGCCGTGCTGACTCAGCCCTTAGCATGACTCAGCCACGCACTTCTAAGTAGTCCGAATCTCATACTTAGTGATGGGCTCTAAGATTTTACCAACGATTAACGTCAGGCTAACCAGCCTATAGTTTTCTGTCTTCTGCCTCGCTCCCTTCTTAAACAAAGGCATTACATCAGTAATTTTCCAGTCTTTTGGGACACTCCCTGACTCCAGTGATTCCTGAAAAATCACTACCAATGCCTTCACAATCTCCTCAGCTTGCCACTTGTCAGAAGTAACCATCTGACTACTCCATTGTCATGGACATTTATCTTTAAAAACACAGCACTGTCATAATTTACTTTAGTAAACAAAGATATAACTCAGGCTACAGCATTTCACCCTGAATTGTAAAGGAGGCACACAATTTTTACGCACATTTTAATACATATTTTCATCAACATATGTTCCAATATGCAATGACACACTCTGGAGTAGGTTGGAATTGAACCCAGACCCAGTCCTGAAGAAGGGCTGATGCCCGAAATGTCGATTCTCCTGTTCCTTGGATGCTGCCTGACCTGCTGCGCTTTTCCAGCAACACATTTTCAGCTCTGATCTCCAGCATCTGCAGTCGTCACTTTCTCCTTGAACCCAGATCTCCTGGCTCAGAAGTGAGGACACTATCACAGCACCATATGAATCTTAACTTGATAATCTTTCTGGTTTCAATCCATTGCTCACACCTCTACTCTGCAGGTGCGTCTTTGAAAGACTTCCAAACCACAGGTCTCCTTGCTGAAGACTCCAGAAGATCTGAAATGCCACTTTCTACACTCATTTCATCAACTTTTAAAGAGAAATGAGTTGGATTCCTGACCCATCCTGTTTCTGTGAAACTGAAAAGAGCCAAGAATGGAAATGGAGGTGGTATTCCCATTGTTGCCACCCAACAGACGTTTCTTTTTAAATCTCTACTCCACACCCCACAAAATTCTGCTCCAATTCTTTAACTATCATGAGATCAGGTAAGCATGGTGAATAGATTATTCAACATTGTGGACTGATGCTAATTTACATTGTTGGTAAGTGATCCTTGATTTTGGATCCCTAAGTGGGTTCCTTGTTGCAAAGTGTGGACTCTGGCATGATTTATTATACAGCATATTCACACAAAATATTAGATTAAGACGTCAAAGATTTGGCAAATGTTTTAAACTGTACAGACTTCCTTCATCAATGCTCCTTGCAATGACTTATGTTCATGGGCATCAGTACAGGAGCAAGCCCTGAAATGATCGTTTTGTTTCTTTTTGCTTGATTTGGTTCCAAAATGAATGTGCTATCAACTGAGTCACAGTTAGCACCTGAAATTACCCTGTATAGATACATCAAACTCAATTGAGTTCGATGTAATCAATCTTGGTCTTTACCAACTGTTTAGCATTTTCTGGGCAGAATGCTGTAAGAAACTCGAGTGACCATGCCCTGCATTGAAGCTGTACATTGTCAGGGTATCCTACCCTACCTGGGAAAATGCCAAACACCTAAATTCTAAAGGCAAAAGGTAATTCCATGCTGATTTTCTGGCAATTCACTATTTCAAAGAATTATTTTCAAATGAGAAAGAATCAAGAGATGCTTAGAATAGGTGTCACAAAGCCATACAGTCACCATGACAGCAGTAATTGTATTATGACTGAACTTTAATTTCCCTTACTTTCAGAAATAGCTTTCAATGTATTTTAATTACATCTGTCATTCGAGTCTCACCAGATAGATTTCTTATCTTTCACCTATTCTGTGTGTTTCATTATTAAAGTTGAGAAGCTTTTGACTATTGATTCAGATTATTTCATTTTAAGAGAGAATTTCATTTGAAAACACTTCTGTCTTTCGGCCAACAATCACCACAGAGTCTAAAAGGAACTATGGTCAAGTTCAAGAAAGGAAAAAAAAAAGTTAATTTAAAACAAACATCATAATTTATTGCAGTGGACAGTTTTCAAATATCTATTAACCTTAGCTAGCTTTGGTGTCATTACATGGGAGCTTCATTTATTCCATTACTTCTGCATTGTCTGCTTTCCTTTAATCATTAGTAAAGGTATAGGCCAAAGCATTATTATTCACCTTGGGGATGAGTTTCTGACATGATCATCAACAATGGAAAAACATTGGAATGGCTAAGTTCAAAGAAAATACAAAATAGTGTATGTGCGTGCGCATGTGTGTGTGTATGTATATATGTGTGTGTGTATGTGTGTGTCCGTGTGTCTGCGTTTGGTTGTGAGCAAGAATACTGCAGACAGCAGGCAGTTATCAATGAACTGGTCTAGGAAGCAAAAAGTGGCAAATGGAATTCAGTCTTGAGAAATGTGAGGCGATGCATTTAAAGATGACAAAACGTACAAGGGAAAAGTATAGAGGAATTCAAGGAACTTGAAGTGTATTTTCACAGATTGCTAAAAGTAACAGAACAGGTCAATAATTGGTTATTTTCCTTTATTAGCCAAGAAACAGGGAAGAATTCTTCCCTCCCTCAAGTATGGCTTGAGCAATGGTGCAAATATTGGGAAAATATGGACAGAATGAAAATCAGGATTGCAACATTGAAGACGTTTTGGTGATTTTCCCGTAGGATTTAAATAATGACCTCAGAATCTCACTATTGAGTGGTGACTATCTTATTTGCGTGTATTTGAATTTCATTACCATCCCAACTCAGCTTATTCATCCACCACTTCCAATTCTCCCCTCCTTTCCTGAGAAACTAGACAGTACAAATTTATAATGTAAATCAGCATGGGTACCTGGCAGCTGCAGCTAACCAAATGCTTGACCCAGCACAATGTCTCAGGGTGCTCTATGGATGCTATCCTCCTTGACCCTTCATCCAGACACATCAGCAAACCACCAGCCTCACCACATCAGCATGTGTGCTCCCAGTCCAACTCACAAACCGTTTCAATGCTTCAATACTTTGAAACTCAGGGACACTAAATATTTATATACTTCTGCAAGGTTGCTTTGCATGCCGGGCACACATGCCTATCAGGCATCTGTGCAGGATGCATCTTATTGTTCTTAGGTTACCTTTCTTAGTCCACACTCACTGTGTGCTTGCTTGGAGGCTGCATTGTTTTCTTAATGCACACTCACTGACTCTGGAAACAAAAACAGAAATTGCTGGAAAAACTAAGCAGGTCTGACAGCATCTGTGGAGAGAAAGCAGAGTTCAGAATGATTCTGAAGAAGGGTCACTGGACCTGACACATTAACTCTGGAACTCGAGAATTTCTCTCATCACTAATTTTGTTCAGTTGTCTCCCAGCAATCAGTCAAATACTAATTCTGCGCACAATCAGAGGACAGAGATTCAGGCATTCCCTCAGGGAAACCAAAACAACTGCAGATGCTGTAAATCAGAAACAAAAACTGAGGAAAAGTCACCGGACCCCGAACATTAACTCTTGACTTCTCTTCACAGGTGCTGCCAGATTTGCTGAACTTTTCCAGCAATTTCTGTTTTTTGTTACATTCCTTCATGGTATGCCATTGCTCAACGTCCACCATTAAGCTGATTTGATCCAGTTTACTCCACTCCACTGTAAGAATATGCAACAGGGAAGAAAATAGCAAACTGCAAATATTTTTATTTCACGAGGGGAGACATGCACCACAAAGCTATCCAGAGCTACCAGATCTTTAACATATCGATGTTATTCATTTCCCCAAATCATTTCCTTGACTTCTGGCCACAAATATATCTGTTTAAATAATGATATGCAACCTCAGAATCAAGTTCTCTTTCCATTGCAGTGTACAGGGGGGTGGGATATTTTCATCTGTAATGCCAGTGGTACTCCATAAAGATAAAAGAATTCTCCAAGCTCATGATGCATGCTGAATTATTATATGTCCTCTAGTTCTGCATTTAGATTAGATGTTTACATCCAGATTATCCAGATTTCTCATTGACCTGTTAGCCAACATCTGCCTTGCTAAATAGGTAATGCAACTATAAGTGAATGACCATCCAGGAATATCCAACCTTATTGCTGCTAGGCACAATATTGTACATCTCACAAATACACTGCTTTAGAATGGGTTTGCTGGTTGGAAATTCTAAGGTCATGTTTCCTTGTTCTGGGCTCCCCTGTCATATCAATGATATCAATCAATCACTTATTAGAGATACATTAACTCAGATTAGTTAGTTAATACAACTTGCAAATCCATAGCAGACTAACGAGCAGGCAGAGTCACAACATTGTATGCACATAGCACGTGGAGTCCTCAAATGTGAACTTTTTGAAAGGCATGGTACAAATACAATATCCCCTGTTTTTTTCACTAATTACAATAACAAGCAATTTTCAGATCTCATAATGGTGATGTCTGCAGGTACTATTGATTTCCACTGTCAATAGTGATATTACCTATTATTGCAGTTTATATTGTCACTGCTTTTATTTTATTTAAAGTAGTTGCTGTTTCCAAATTTGTTTATCCTCATGAACTGCAACTAAATTTTGAACCTGATTAACCAATGACTGATTTTGTTCCTTAAGCTGCTTCACATGGTTCGAATTTCCTTGGCATTGACTGTTGTTTTTCCTTTAAAGTTTCTAACTCATTCTGACTTCTGGTTTCATAACCTGAATTCTTCTAATTTGATCAAAGTTTTAGCTTTCTGCTGGTGCAGTTTATTTTTCTCCTCCATAAACTGCTCAAATCACTGTACAGCCTCTTCAGCTATTTTTCTTTTTGCTTTCTTCAAAGCGTCTTCCAGATACAGTTTCACTGATTTTTTTTTCTTTTCGTCTGTGACCTACTTTCAGTAGAACATCATTACCAGCAACTATTTCTGGAAGGGCTGACTCATGGGTGATTTGCAGCTCTGTATTATCTGTGCTGTGCATCTCTACCTGTTTTGTAGGACTGTCATTTTCTTTAGCATTGTTGTGACTTCAAGCTGACATTTCTGTAGCTGCTCATGCTGAGCCTGATCCATTTTATATGTGTGTTGTTTGAGATCTTCCTGTAAACCGACAATCTTTTTACTGGTCAGCTCTTCATTCATCTTTGTGAGCTGAGTAGAGATATCCCCTAAAGGCTTCCTCATTTCAGAGATGGTAGTCTCAAATGAGGGTATCTTCTGAGAAAGTCATTCCACATGTTCCACTTGAACTCTGAGCTCTCTTCATTCAGAAGAAAGTAAACTGTAGGGATTCTAATTCTAATTCTAATTCTAAACTGTTCCATTCCTTTTTTCATATTCAGATCTGCAAGTGCTTCTTGCATAACCTGTTATAGTTTCTATTTTTGATGTGACATTGAATTTATTTCATAGATTGTACTTCATATGAGGTCATCATGTGCTGGTATACCTGCAATTGCTGATCCAGCAGTGTCAACAATGTAGAACATCTGTGATATCCAGATGGATTGATTGATTGATCTAGCACCATTGATCCTGCGAATGAATATAGTGAACCATTGTATGCTGGAAGTTTTACATTCATAGGTTTCATCATAGTTTCCCATGACTGTGGCCAGATGTATTTTAGAATTCAAGGGAATGGTATATTACTACTGGCCATGTGTCAAACCTAGACAATAGCAAATAGTCATCCATTTTCTGAGGTTGGATAATTTGGATTTTTGCAAACATTTCAGACAGTTTGATAAGAATAATGTTTTCCACAATGTTCACAGTCTGAAACATATATTCGCTGTGCTTTGTCTTGTCATGCACATCACCAGATTTTGGTTTGTCAATCACTTTATGTTTATACGCCTTGCATGACACTAAACGATCTTTACTGTGTCTTTAAAAGTACAATTTGTGCACAATCTATTTGGTTGGTGCATGGATCTTTGAATTACATCAGCCTTTTCCACAATGCACCACTTCTGCAAATGGCCTTTTCTGCCATATACTTTGGCAAAAAAGTTTTGAAAGCTGAGAATCTTTTTGGTGCATGCAGAAGGTCATCCCTTCCTCATAAATGCTATGTTTGGGTGTTCTAGTGATTGTATTAACCATTGAGTGTGTTCTTAAGATATGTAAGCTTCATCAGACCATGAGCATCAGTTGGACTTAATTCATTGCTTCAATAAATCTTTGATACCATAAGTCTTTTGTTTGTAATGCATATCTTTTCGGAAAACTTCTATATGAATTCACCAGCTCAGCCAATCTACTACCTCTTCAAAGGAAAAATCACAGAGAGAGCCATTTTATCTGTATCTGCATATGAGGTTTCTATTGGTTTCTGGATGACATGAATTCTGGTCGATGAATACAAATGTTTAAATTGACCTGAATTGGTCTTCTAAAGTACATCATAACTTTTGGGGGCCTTTCAACCCTTCAGATATTAATTCTGATGTTTTAAATCTGTATTGGCATTTATTCCCAATTGCTGTACAAATCTTAATGTATTTCTTTTTCTGCATTGGTTTTATCCAAATATGGACATGGTAGTTCTAAATGCTTTTTGAAGGTTTTTCACTCCATTAATTGGTTTGCTGTGTCCCAATTTAAAGTAGAGAATTTTGACAATATGCTTTCTCTTGCTCAAAATCAATCTGGCAAACAGACTGATCATTTGCCTTTCTCAAATGTTAAATTGGCCTCTTGACAGGGTTTTGTCTATTCGCCAACAAGCGATGTTTTCAGTATCTGGTGTTGTAATGAACAAGGATATTGAAGATTGCCTCATGTCCTTTGATAAAATTTAAAATTACCAACTATGTGTTTTATCAGTACTTTAACTTGCTTGCTAATCGTTCGGCATGATAGAGTTCTTCAGCATGATGTTTTTACATGTTCATCATGTCATATTAACAATAATAGTCCTAGAATCAATCGCCCAACAGAGACTGATTAACTTTGTGGGATATTTTATTTAAAGCAATTTTACACAATAATGTATAAAGGAGAATTACATCAAAACAAATTATTTCTGTATGCGCAACTTGCACACCCATAGCAGTCTAACTGGCAGGCAGAGTCACGATATTGTATACATACAACACACGGAATCAATAAAGGTGAAATTTCTTAAAGTACGCTACACATAAAACACCTCCAATCAGACCAAATAGTTTCTATCCTATCAACCACTTAAAATGATCTTAAACACCACACTTATATCACTCCTTAATCTTCTATCCTCAAAGCCTATGACTGGATTCTCAAACTTTAAAATTTGTCAAAATTATCCTCAAAGTTTAACACTTCTAATTATTCTGGTAAACTTCTGTTGCCTTCATTCCAAGACTAGTATATCCTTCCAGAGATACCGTGCTCCAAATTTGATATAATTTCTTACTGCTTTTACAGTGCAATGATCCATTTGTTTAAGCCCAATTGCTGATTTGTGGATTATTGTGCTTTGCCAACAAAAAGTGCCATTAGACCATGTTGCCAAGAAACATATTAGGACCACTTAAAGCTAATGACAAATACTTTTCTACAAGCATTACATTAAATAATTTTAAATGGGAATTTCAGGCATTAAATATATTTTCATTTTCAATTACTCTGACAGTTATCTCCTTGAGGCTTTTCATAATAATATTTTACAGGAAGCACTGTACCTGCATATGGGACTTCAAGTTGCTGTTGAGTCCCTACTTTAAATTTCCTTTTTTCCTCATGTTAGTAGATGCACCAGCTGGGAATGTTTCAACTTCAGGCATAAGGAAATTCTCCAGAGATTATATTGTTAACAATTGCATCTTTTGATATGCAAACAAGGTCCTCATTATCAGGCTGCTCTCTGTTTTAATTAGTGAATGGGTGATACTGCATAATCCCCTCTTCACCTGCTCAGGAGTAAGCTTCATTTCCACCAACATCAGTTGAACAACAAATCTACTGGAAATTATTGGGTTTGAAGTCCAAGTTCTGTAATAAATATCAAGTCACACTGACTTGAGATGAGTATTAACAAAAATGTTAGGGTTATGAAAACCCTATAATTTCAGTAACTCGTTCCAAAGAAATTTTTGTTTTGTTTTGCTGGAAAGTCATCAACTTGAAATGTTAAGCTGCTTCTCTCTCCAGTGATCTTCAGAGCTCCAAAGAAGAGTCATATTGGACTTGAAATGTTTAGTCCGTTTCTCTGTCCTCCCATGCTGCTGAGATTCTTCAGCATTTTCTGTGTTAATCACTCTCCATAGTTGTTCACTGCTAAGCTGCTAAGCATTTTCAATTCTTTATTTATTTTGGTATTGCTTTCATTTGTAAAAGGTCATTCATTTTCACGGACAGTGCACAAAGATAGGGACCATTTGGTTCAGCTTAATGCTAGATTCTTCGCTGGTGCTATCTTTAGGCAATGTGTTCTGCTCATCATTTTTTTCCCTCTTTCCATGTTTCTGGGATGTGACAGGAGGATACAGGAGTGCAGCCAAGGTCACTCACCTCACATTTTTCTACACAATGGATTTTGATTCAAATCTACACATACAGCTCACGATTCACCGAATAAAATTATGTCTTCAGATGTTGTATTGCTGTATAAGGTAAGGTCCTGAATTCTTCATTTAGATGGAAAGTTACGTAGCCTAATCCAAAATGTGAGTCCTAAATCTGAAACCACAAAGGTATGAGAAATGAGGAGCCTAAGAACAAAGAGAACAAAGAAAATTTACAGTCAAGGAACAGGCCCTTCAGCTCTCCAAGCTTGAACTGATCTAAATCCACTGTCTAAGGCATATCATTTTGGAAAAGATATGGCCAATTCCTAAGGCTCTGTATCCCTCTGTCCCCCACCTACTCATGCATCTGTCCAGACTCACCTTGAATGTATCTACCATGCCTGCCTCCAATACCTTTGCTGGCAATGCATTCCAGGCACCCACCACCCTCTATGTAAAGTACTTGCCGCATGTATCCCCCTTAAATTTTTCTCCTCTCACCTTGAATGTGTGACCTCTCATTATTGAATCCCTTACCCTGGGAAAAAGCTTATCTCTATTCATCCTGTCTATTACCTTCATGATTTTGTAGAACTCAATCAGGACCCCCTCAATCTCTTTTTTATAATGAAAACAATCCTAACCTACTCAACCTCTCTTCATAGCCAGCACCTTTCATACCAGGCCACATCCTCGTAAACCTTCTCTGCACCGTCTCCAAAGCGTCCACATCCTTTTGGTAACGTGGCCACTAGAACTGCACACAGTATTCTAAATGCGGCCGAACCAAAGTCATATACAATTTTAACATGATCTGCCAGCTCTTATACTCAATACCTTGTCTGATGAAGACAAACATATCATATGCCTTCTTGACCACTCTATCTACCTGTGCAGCCACCTTCAGGGTACAATGGACCTGAACTCCCAGATCTGTCTGCTCCTCATTTTGGTAGTCAGGGTTATATCATTGAAAGGCATGACAGCACATAAGCAATGGTTAATATTTAAGAAATGAATGAATGCAACAGCTAAACATTCCTTTTGGGCAAAAGGATACATCAGGAAAATTGACCCAAACATGTTTAACAAAAATTAATGATAACAGTCAATCCAAAGAAGAGTCATATAAATTTGCTTGAAAAATTAACAAGTCTGAAGACTGGGAATCATTTAGAATTCAGAAATAGAAAGGCCAAGAAGTTAATTACAAGAGAAAAATCAGAGAATGTCAGTCAACTTGTAAGGAACATGACAGTGGATGGTAAGACCCTTGAAAAGAATGCAAAAAGAAAAAAGATTAAGAAAGACAAATCGACTCAGTGGCCTATTCCTGCTCCTATTTTCTATGTATTTTTCAGAAAGGGTTAATGTTCAAGACTGCATTAAGCTCCACCCAATCTGAAAATGCCATATGATGTTGGATAGGGGAGTCAGAAAAATAGCTCTGGATCTCAGTTAGAAAAAATGAATCATCTCTGCCTCCAATGGACTTAGTAATAATATCTATCTAGCTAATGTAATACATATTCTAATTGCTACAATGCAATAAACTATATTCTTTTAGTGCAAATCACTTCTCATTCAGACTCATTACTGACTGTTCCTCTATTACTGTAAACCCAATAGGCCTTTACATGTAATAAGGGAAAGAGGAATGGTAGCATCATCCTTCTATCCAAAAAAAACCATAGGTCACATTTTTTTTTCCTGCATAGAACTTGTGCCCTCCTACCACGCATGGAGTGTGCAATGATTTAAGTAACTGGGACTGATTTTAATCAACATATTAGTCTCTACTCACTGCATTTTTCTAACACAATCTTGCTTTTATCAGAACTGACTTGCAGTTCAGATTTTGAGGTGTGTTCACCAGAACATGTCAACATGGAGCACCTCAAAAAGGGGAAATAGTGAATCTGAAATGTACTGGCATACATACAAAATAGAAGTAATTAAAAATGTTTCTTGTATAATGTGAGCACATTGCTATTTAACTTGCAATTAGAGCCAGTGTCAGGGCTATTGCTATTGTCCTGTGGATCCTTACATCAATGGACAAGGGATCTAGTTCAAGTCAGGTTGAGGATTGGGAGTTTAGATGAGGGACGATGTGGGTGGGAGGTAGTTTAAAGTCTGAAATGGGACAGAATTGGGGATTGTGAGGGTTGTGAGAACTATGGGGTTGGGGACAGTGTTGGGGCTGCATTGGTAGTCTCGTGATTATGGGGTCCAGAGGATCATTTCTGCTTCTCCCAGGTCCTTTTGTACACTCCTTGCCTTCTTTGTTGCAGTGATCCCTATGTGAACTTATGCATGCAATTAAAATCTGGTCCATACACATTAACATAGTCAACATGCAATCAATAGAAAATAAACACAACATTTTCACTAGATTATTTGTTGCATATTTTACAAACGCATATATGGATGAATATGTATTAACATATTCATAAAGTTCTGAAATCAAGTATGAGAAAATAATTCATGAGACAATTTTGATTTCAACTCTTAACTTGACCTTGGATAGGCTCTAAACTATGCAATATGTTACACATATGCACACGCCAAAGTTTCAGCACACACTTCACATTATCTGGGTTTTTCTAACAACAGAATGGCTTTGTTTTACAAAACAATGCTGGGATGCTAGCATTTAGTACCTATCCCT